>NW_024525884.1:0-1268 GCF_017590135.1 Pyrgilauda ruficollis | reverse complement strand
TTTTTGGGGTGATTTTGGGAGTCTTGGCTGGTTTTTGGGGTGTTCCAGGTGGTTTTTGGGGTGATTTTGGGTGTCCTGCTTGGCTTTTGGGGTGATTTTGGGGAGATTTTGAAGGGGATTTGGGTGTTTTGGGGGAGATTTTGGGGAGATTTTGGGGTGATTTTGGATGATTCTTGGATGGATTTGGGTGATTTTTGGGTAATTTTAAGTCTCCCGGGTGGTTTTTGGGGTGTCCCAGGTGGTTTTTGGGGAGATTTTGGGAGTCTTGGGTGGTTTTTGGGGTGTGCCAAGTAGTTTTGGACGATTTTGGGATGATTTCATGTGTCCGGAATTGGTTTGGGGTGATTTTGGATGTTTTTTGGATGGTTTTGGGGTGATTTTTTGTGTCCGGGGCGATTTTGGGGCAGTTTTGGGGTGATTTTTGGGTGATTTTGGGGTGATTTCGTGTGTCCAGGGTTGGTTTTGATCGATTTTGGGGTGTCCGGGGTAATTTTTGGGGTGATTTTGGATGATTTTTGGGTGGTTTTTGGGGGTCGTGGGATGATTTTGGGGTGATTTTGGGGTGTCCCGGGTGATTTTTAGTGTGATTTTGGGGTGGTTTTGTGTGTCCGGGATGATTTTGGGGTGATTTTGGATGATTTTGGGGTGTTTTTTATGATTTTGGATGATTTTGGGCTGATTTTGGGGTGGTTTCTGTTATCCCGGTTGGTTTTGGGCTGATTTTGGATGATTTTGGGGTGATTTGAGGCTGATTTTGGGATGATTTTGGGTGGTTTTGGATTATTTTAGGGTGATCTTGGGCTGATTTTGGGGCGGTTTCTGTTATCCTGGTTGTTTTTTGGCAGATTTTGGATGACTTTGGATGATTTTGGGCTGATTTGGGGTGATTTGGGGTGGTTTTGGATTATTTTAGGGTGATTTTGGATTATTTTGGATGATTTTGGGTGGTTTTGGGTGATTTTGGGGTGGTTTCTGTTATCCTAGTTGTTTTGGGGCTGATTTTGGAATATTTTGGGGTGTTTTTGAATGATTTTGGTGTGATTTTGTGGTGATTTTGGATGATTTCAGTGTGATTTTGAGATGGTTTTGGATGATTTTGGGGTGGTTTTGGGTGATTTTGGGCTGATTTTGGGGTGATTTTGGATGATTTCGGTGTGATTTTGAGGTGGTTTTGGATGATTTTGGGGTGGTTTTGGGTGATTTTGGGCTGATTTTGGGGCGGTTTCTGTTATCCTGGCTGTTTTGGGGCTGATTTTGGATGATTTTGG
>NW_024525883.1:0-1268 GCF_017590135.1 Pyrgilauda ruficollis | reverse complement strand
TCGCACTGAAAACAACCAGTGGGAGTTTTCAGAGCTAATTCAGTGACCCATTCACACTAAAAACAATCAGCGCGAGTTTTCAGAGCTAATTAAATATTAAACCGACTACTTGCAAAAGCATTCTTCCTAAAAGGATCCCTTATACCCCTATATATAGTTCTTTAAGGAAAGAGGGCTGTGTTTAAAAACGGCACAGAGTAAACAAGTAAAGGATTGATTTGCTTTCAATAGCAAGGCTCCCAGGCTCATCTTAGTCAGAATCGGTTGTTTTCAATTTTAAGAGAGGCTGGAGAATCTGAAAGACTGATGAGTCAGAGAACTCCTAACAAGCAGCAGAGAGGCACCACAGGCTCAGCTCGGTCAGATTTAACTCTGCCCTGTCCTGGCCAGAGGAGCAGAGATCTGCAGCATCTCTGCTGTGCAGGGACTCACCTTCCCCGAGGTGGGGAGAGCCAAACCTTGCCCAGGCTGCGCTGGACACTGCCAGTATTAAATTACTGTTCTTTAAAAACTCTTTCTATATTCCAACACAGCAAATTGAGTCCATCCTTTCCCAGCCACACCTCGAAGTCTCATCTTAACTCTGTAAAGCTGTAATGACAATTAACATGCTAAAGGAAGGGTAAGATCGGTCTGGGCAGAGCTCCCTGCCTTGCCTTGCTCTCCCTGCCCCTGGAGGGGTCTCTGCATGCCCAGGGCCACCCCAGAGTGTCAGCAGTCACTCCAGCCACGGGTTTGTGTCTGGAATGCTGGAATCTGACAGCTCCGGGGTCCCCAGGGCACGGAGGGTCTGTATTTAACACTCCTGAGTGCAGCAGAAAACCAGAGCCCTTCCCCAGAATTACCTGCTGTTTTGGTGCCCTCATTCCATGGAATTCCTAAATTCCATCAGGAGGGATACAAAGTCCAAGGAATATGTCAAAAGCAGCGTGTGTCCAGGTTTAGTTACACAGTTATACAGCATTATTTAGTCACACAGTATTACAGGTTTGCTCTGTGGCACTCAGCACCTGTTCCTAAAATCAAGATAGAGTAATAAAAGGCTTTTAGAGTAATACAAGGTCCTGTCCAGGGCTGAAAGAGGAGGGGATTTTCCAGAAGGAGGAATCTCCCTGTGACAAGGAGCAGCCCATGGCCCTGCCTCTCTGGGACAGGGACAGGACCCAGGGAATGACCAGGGAATGTTTAGGGTGGATTTTAGGAAAGGTTCTTCCCCCAGAGAGTGGAATCAGCACTGGAAAAGCTCCCCAGGGAATGGGCACGGCCTG
>NW_024525882.1:0-1247 GCF_017590135.1 Pyrgilauda ruficollis | reverse complement strand
ACAACAGGCAAACAGCGGGGAAATACCAGGAAACACCGGGGAAACAGCGGGGAAATACCGGGAAACAGCAGGGAAACAACAGGCAAACAGCGGGGAAATACCGGGAAACACCAGGGAAACAGCAGGGAAAAACTGGGAAACAATGGGGAAACAGCGGGGAAACAACAGGGAAACAGCAGGGAAATACTGGGGAAACAGCGGGGAAATACTGGGGAACAATGAGGAAACAGCAGGGAAACGATGGGGAAATACTGGGAAAGCAATCGGGGAAACACCAGGGAAATAACAAGGATATATGAGAAAAAAATGGGGAAACAACCGGGGAAACAGCGGGGAAATACCAGGAAACAATTGGGAAACAATGGGGAAACAACAGGGAAATACCAGGAAACAATGGGGGAGCAATGGGGAAACAACAGGGAAATACCAGGAAACAATGGGGAAACAACAGGGAAATAATGGGGAGACAGCATGGAAATGATGGGGAGACACCAGGAAACAATGGGGAAACAGCAGGGAAAAACTGGGAAATACCGGGGAAATACCAGGGAAACAGCAGGGAAATAATGGGGAGACAGCATGGAAATAATGAGGAGACACCAGAAAATAGCGGGGAAACAGCAGGGAAAAACTGGGAAATACCGGGGAAACAATGGGGAAACACTGGGGAAACAACAAGGAAATATGAGAAAACAATGGGGAAACAACTGGGAAACAACAGGAAACAATGAGGAAACAGCGGAGAAACAACAGGAAAATAGTGGGGAGACAGGATGGAAATTATGGGGAGACACCAGGAAACAACGGGGAAACAGCGGGGAAAAACTGGGAAATACTGGGGATACAATGGGGAAACACCAGGGAAACACTGAGGAAATACCAGGGAAACAACAGGGAAATAACAAGGAAATACCAGGGAAACAACGGGAAACAATGGGAAACACCAAGGAAACACCAGGGAAACACCAAGGAAACACCAGGGAAACAACAGGGAAATACCAGGGAAACAATAGGAAAATAACAAGGAATTACTGAGAAAACAACGGGGAAACAACCGTGAAACAACAGGAAACACCAGGAAAACAATACGGAAACACCAGGGAAACAATGGGGAAACAGCTGGGAAACAACAGGGAAATACCAGAAAACAACGGGGAAACAGCAGGGAAATAATGGGGAGACAGCATGGAAATTAGGGGGAGACACCAGGAACCAATGGAGAAACAGCAGGGAAAAACTGGGAAATA
>NW_024525881.1:0-1269 GCF_017590135.1 Pyrgilauda ruficollis | reverse complement strand
TTTTGGGTGAATTTTGGGGCTTTTTTTGGGATTTTTGAGATGAATTTTGGGGTGAATTTGGGGCATTTTTGGGGTGAATTTTGGGGATTTTTGAGGGATTTTTGGGGTGAATTTGGGGCATTTTTGGGGTGAATTTTGGGTGAATTTCGGGGATTTTCTTGGGGATTTTGGGGTGAATTTTGGGGTGAAATTGGGGCATTTTTGGGGGAATTTTGGGGTTTTTTGGCACCTGCGGGGGGGGCTGATGTCGATGTCCAGCAGGGGGCGCTGCACTCGGTGCAGCCTCTCCAGGATCAGCGAAACTTCCTCTGCCAAAAAACCCCAAAATTCCCCCAAAAATTCCCCAAAATCCGCCCCAAATCCACCAGCAGACCCCAAAATATCCCAAAATGCCGAAATCCCCCCAAAAAACGGCCCAAAAACGGCCCAAAAAGGCTCCGGGAGCAGCAAAACCTCATTTAAGAAGGAGGAAAAATGACAAAAAATGGTGAAAATTCACCCAAAAAATCCCAAAATTCCCAAAAATTTCTGCATGAAAATCAAAAAAAAGCCCAAAATCCCCCAAAATTTCCTCATGAAAATAAAAAAAAAGCCCAAAATTCCCCAAAATTCCCTCATGAAAATCAAAAAAATCCCCAAAAATCCATCAAAAAACCCCAAAATTTCCCCCAAAATATCCCAAAATCGAAACAAGTTTCCCAAAAATTCCCCAAAAATCCCAAAATTCCTAAAAAATTTCCCCCCAAAATCCCAAAATTCCCCAAATTTCTTCCAAAACCACCTGAAAAATCCCAAAATTCCCCAAAAATTCCCCCAAAAAACCCAAAATTCCAAAAGAATTCACCCAAAATTCCCCAAATTTTCCTCAAAAAACCCAAAATTCCCCCCAAAAACCCAAAATTCCAAAAAAAAATCCCTCAAAATTCCTCAAATACCCCAAATTTCCCCCAAAAAACCCCAAAATTCCCTAAATTTCCCCCAAAAATTCCCTAATTTTCCCCCAAAAATCCCAAAATTCCCCCAAAATCTCCCCAAAATTCCAAAATTTCCGATTTTCCCCCCAAAAAATTCACAGCAATCCTAAAATTCCCAAAAATTCCCCCAAAATTGTCAAAAATTCCCCAAAAATTCCAAATCTCTTCCAAAATTTCCCCTAAAACTCCCAAAGAATTCCAAAAAATTCCCCCAAAAACCCCAAATTTTCCCAAAAACCCTCAAAACCCCCAAATTTTCCCAAATTATCCCAAAAATTCCCCAAAAAAATCCCCA
>NW_024525880.1:0-1269 GCF_017590135.1 Pyrgilauda ruficollis | reverse complement strand
GACCTCCATGTCCTCCATTTCTTCCTCGATATCAGCCTCCATCATCTCCTCCAGCTCCCCTACCTCACTGACCTCCATCTCCTCTACAGTCTCTTCTACATCTACTTCCATACTCTCTTCACTATCCATATCCACTTCCATATCCTCTTGGGTGTCTCTGCCAGGCTGTATCAGGAAGATGTCTCAGAGGGAGTCTCTGTTCCACACCAGCATCACTTTGCTCCAGCCTGCCCGGGCAGTCAGGGGGCACCCCCCTCCCTGGAATAGCACTGTACCTCCACTGGGACAGGAATGCACATTTTTGATCAGTGATTTGTAGGAAATGAGCTTTGGAAGAGGCAGAGATTGAATTGTCCTGGGACAGGAAAGGCAGGAGATGGTTCTGTTTTGGGAAAGGGAAGCCGAGCAAACTGCTGCCAGACCGTGGTGTTTCCCTGCGGGCAGCTTGTGGGGAGTGTCCTGCCTCTGCAGCAGGCAGGGCATGGTGCTGGGAGCACAGCAGCAGGCCTGGCAAAGAGGGAGGTCAGCCGAATCCCTTGGTTTTTGACTTTGTTGCCTTCTCAAGGGTAAAGTCAAAAGATGTCATGTTTTCCGGGACTGTGAGAGGGCCTGTCTTGGTGTGGGCAGAGCAACCTTTCCGTGGGACTTGTCTCTGAGCTCTGTCACACCGTTCCAGTGTCCCTTTTGTGGCCTCTTGCATGTCCTCAGCACCCACCCTGGGCTGCTCCCCACCCTCCCAAAGCTTCTCAGCAGCTCCTGTCTGGAAATGCCAGCACCTGTCAAAGCGTCTGCTCTGCAGGGCTGATTCCCTGGGCTCAGACGAGACCACAAGGCGCAGAGCAGAGTCAATGGGGGTCCTGCTTTACTCTCTCTCACTGTGGGGCACAGGATATTTGTAAAGTGTTACTAACTTAGCTGCAAACCCTGTGGAAGCTGCGGGCCTGGCCGAGTGCCCCGGCGGGGTGGGAGCGGAGCAGCGGCAGCAGCGGGGTTTTGGTGCTGCAGCAGCCGGAGGTGCGGGGCTGGCCCGGCTGTGGGTGCGCAGCGGAGCGGGCAGGACGGGCCGGGCAGGGGCCGTGGAGCGGAGCAGCCAAGGCAGGAGGGCGCCGGGTGCGCGGCCCGGGCTCTGCTCCCGGCAGCGAAGGCCGAGCGGGGCTGCGGGGAGGGCAGCGGCAGCGCAGCCAGGGCAGGGCCGGCAGGGCTGCCACAGCCCGGGGCCTCCAGCGCCGGCCGGGCCGAGCGCCCGGGGCTGCCCCGGTGCTGCCCCCG
>NW_024525879.1:21716-52178 GCF_017590135.1 Pyrgilauda ruficollis | reverse complement strand
AAAGAAGGAGGGGAGGGGGAAAGGGGAGATCCCTCGCAATCAGCGCACTGTCGGGGGGTCGCAGCCCCGGCCGCCCTCCCCCTCCCCTGCCACCACCTCGGGCACGGATTCGGTCTGCTGGCAACAACAAAAAAAAAAGCAAAAAACGACCCCAAAAAGGCAGGCGGGAGCCGGAGCGGGCCGCGGGGGGGCCGCAGCCGCGGCTCTGACCCCGGCGTGATCCCGGCGATGAATTATTGATGAGATATGAGCCGCGATCGCGGCGCTCAGAATGCAAACCCCATTATTCTGTTCAAATGGCGATTTAATCGTTTGGAATAGCTCGGGTCCGCTTCTTCTTCCTTTTTTTTTTCTTTTTTTTTTTTTTTTTTCCCCGGGGTTTTTTTTTTTTTTTTTTTTAAGGCTCTCTCCTTTCTCTTTCTCATTTTTGCCCCTTCGTTCTTTTTTATTTGGTTCGTTTAGTTGAGGCCTTGAAGTGATTTTAATCGGGGTTTTGGGGTGTGTAAAATGAGCGCGTCCCGGGGTTGCCTCGGATTTGGTGGGGGTTTTTTTGGGGGGGTTTAAAGCCAGCCGAGGCTTCCTCGGTGGAATTTTTGAGCGGGAGGAAATCCTAATTTTAGTTAGAATTTAATGTTGCTCCTCACCCAGCGAGCGGGGAAAGGCCTAAACGGCACGACTTTTTTTAGGGACAGACACTGCGAGCCAGGTGAGCTCACCCGGCATTTTTGGGGCTAAAAACCCCAAATTTCATCACTGAGGGTTGGGAGAACCCCCGAAACGCGCTCCCACCTGGAGCAGCAAACCTTTGCACAAAGAACTCGATTTTTCAGCCCAGAATTTCTCCCTCCTGGCGGAATTAAAGCACTTTTTGTGTCTGTCCTGTGCCCTGCAGATTGTCCCGCGCCTGACGTGTGCCATGGAAATGGGAGAAAAGACGAAAAACGCAGGAAAATGAAAATCCCCGCCTACCTGCACGGTCAGAGCTGCGCTTTCCTGTTTACTCCCCTCACGCTTCCTCCCGCACCGAAACGGGCCGGGTTTGGGGGTTTTTTGGTTGGTTTTTTGTGTGTTTGGAAGGAATTTTTTCCTTTAGAAAAGAGGAAGACTGGGCAGAGCCGGCGCTCAGCCCGTGACCCCTCGCGGGTGGGAAATGGGGGGCGGTGGCACCTCACAGGAAGAGGGAGAAAAACACCAAAAAACCCCACTAAAAACGCCAAATAATTCCCTAAAAACGCGGATTGCTGGCGGAAAAAAACCCCCAAAGGTGCTGCAGGTAGAAATCAGAGATCCTGGGATGGGGGTGAAATTCCAGCCCCGGGGGAGGGGGCAGCGCGGGGGGGATCTGCTGCCAGCGCGGCCAGGAGCGCGACCCACGGCTGAAATCCCGCTGGGAATTGCCATGGGTGAAAACCCCACGGGTAAAAACCCCGCAGGTAAAAACCCCACTTGGAAATCCCATGGGTAAAAACCCCACGGGTAAAAACCCCGCTGGGAAATCCCATGGGTGAAAATCCACTGGGAATTGCCATGGGTAAAAACCCCACGGCTGAAATCCCGCTGGGAATTGCCATGGGTGAAAACCCCACGGGTAAAAACCCCACTGGGAAATTCCATGGGTGAAATCCCGCTGGGAATTGCCATGGGTGAAAACCCCACGGGTAAAAACCCCGCAGGTAAAAACCCCACTTGGAAATCCCATGGGTAAAAACCCCACGGGTAAAAACCCCGCTGGGAAATCCCATGGGTAAAAACCCCAAGGGTAAAAACCCCACTGGGAATTGCCATGGATAAAACCCCTGCAGGTAAAACCCCCACTGGGAAATCCCATAGCCAAAACCCCACTGAAAAATCCCACAGCTAAAAACCCCACGGAAAAATCCCATAACCAAAATCTCCACTCACAAATCCCATACCCAAAACCCCCACTGGAAAATCCCACAGCTAAAAACTCCACTGAAAAATCCCACAGATAAAAATGCCACTCAAAAATCCCATACCCAAAAACCCCACTGGAAAATCCCACAGCTAAAAACCCCACTGAAAAATCCCATAACCAAAATCTCCACTCAAAAATCCCATACCCAAAAACCCCACTCAAAAATCCCACAGATAAAAACCCCATTGGAAAATCCCACAACTAAAACCTCACTCAAAAATCCCATAGCCAAAACCCCACTGAAAAACCCCACAGCTAAAATCTCCACTGAAAAATCCCATAGCCAAAAACCCCACTGAGAAATCCCACAGTTAAAAAACCCCATTGGAAAACTCCACTGAAAATCCAACAGGTAAAAACTCAATTGGAAAACCCTACTGAAAAATCCCATAGCAAAAAAAAAAAACTCCACCGAAATATCCCATAGCTAAAAACCCCATTGGGAAACTCCACTGAAAAATCCCATAACTAAAACTCCACGGAAAAATCCCATTGCTAAAATTCCACTGAAAAATCCCATAGCCAAAAACCTCCTTGGGAAACTCCACTGAAAAATCCCATAACTAAAAATCCCATAGTTTAAAACTCCACTGAAAAATCCAATAGATTAAAATCCCACTGAAAAATCCCACGGCTAAAAACCCCACGGGAAAACCCCACAGCCACAAACCCCATGGACAAATCCCCAAAATCTGCTTTTTCCACCCTCCAAACCCCAAATGATCTGCAGCGACGCAATTAAAAGGATGGTTTTAAAGGTTAAAAAACCCCAAATTGTGGCTCCTGTGGGGGGAGCGGGTTTGGAAGGGAAGTTTGGGCGGGAATACCCCAAAAAAATGAAATTTTGGGAGTGGGGATGGATGGATGGATGGATGGATGGATGGATGGATGGATGGATGGATGGATGGACGGATGGCCCCTGGAATTTTGGGAACAGCAGGATTTTGGGGTCCAGGCACATCCCAAACACCCACGAAACCCAAGGGACTTTTCCTGCCCAAAGAGCTCGGATTTGGGATCAGGAAAATTCAATTTTTAAGCCCAGAAAGGACGGGAGAGCGAAGAAGGAGCAGGCCGCCACTGATCCCACCCCAGCACCACCAAGCCTTCCCAAAATTGGGGATAAATCATCACTTCCGAGGCCAAAATCCCCTCGAACAGCAACCCCGCCTGCCTTCCACCCCAAATCTTTATTATCCCCTGGGGGAGGCCCAGAATTCCCGAATTTCCAGGGCAGGGCGGGCTCGGCCCGAGTTCTGCTGGTGGCGGCAGAGATTTTGGGAGCCACGTGGAGCAGGAGAGGAAAAACAGCCCCAGGGAGGAAAAACGATCTCCAGAGTGTGCGAGAAGGGGGGAAAAAACCACAAAAAATACAAAAAAAAATTACAAAAAAAATACAAAAAGAGACGGACATGTGTCCACCAAATGTGGTCTGAGGGTGAGAAAAAGGGAGAAAGAGAAGGGGGGAAAAAAAAAGGGAAAAAAGCAAAGTTTGCTGGCGCTGTGCACCCCAGAAACGCCCCAGATCTCAGCAGCCCTTCGGCTCCGAGCTCGTATTTTCAATTTAATTTGATTTTTGGGGAGGGCGGAGCCGCCTCAGGTGTGAAGGTGCCACAACTGAACTTAAACCCAAAAAACCCCTCAGCAGCATCTCCAGGCTTGGAATTTTGGGGGGTTTTTTCGCTTTTTTTTTGGCTCTACCTGCCCAATTTCTGCGGAGCCACCTGCCCGGGTCCCCGAATTTTCCCGAATTTTCCTTTTGGCAGGGAAGGGAGAGGGGGAAGGCGGCTTTGGAGGCTCCAGATGCAGGAGCAGCGGCTGCTGTGATTATTTTTCTGTGGCACTCCAAGGCGGGCTGCAGACACAAGAGTGGTCATTCAGTGTCTCCAGATGGCAGGGACGGAGCGCGGAAATGTGAGGACACTCGATCCCCTTAAATGTCTGCGCTTGTTCGGGGGGAGGAAACCCGAGAGTGAAAAAAAAAAAAAGGAGAGGAACAAATAAACAAAAATAAAACCCCAAACAACCCCAGCAGCAAAGGCGAGGCGCAGAGGAAGAGGAGGAAAAAGCGGATTTTTGGGAGGGCCAGCAGGTGAGAAGGGCTGGAGGCGAAGGTGAGAGCAGAGGGCATTGAGATGCAAAAGGCTCGGGCGGCACCGACCCCCCCGAGGCGCCTCCTGTCCCCCCCGAGGGACAGCGCCAGCCCCAAACTTGGCCTCGCGTCCCCTGCCAGGGCGGGCTGCCCTCGGAGGAGGCTTTTTCACCCATTTTCCCCCATTTTTCAGCCGCTTCCACCCCCGGTTCCCAGGCGGGCCTGGGTGTTTGGATGGGAAATCCTCTTTAAAACCGGGATTAAAACTGCGAGAGTTGAGGCAGCCGCGCTTTGCTCCCCGCCAACGCTCGCAAACAGATTGTTTTGAGGGGTTTTTTTGGGTTTTTTTGGGTTTGTTGTTAAATCAGAGAATATTTGAGGACTTACTTTGAGCACTGCAGTCCGTGGGCCCTCTGCCCTGAGACCGGGACCCGCAAAACATTGTTCACCCTGCAATTGCAACGTTTATCTCTCATCTGGAAAAGCGCTCACCCAGCGCTGCCCCCGACGAGGCAAAGCCAGCAGTTAAAGTGTCACTTAACATTCTGGAGAATGTGAAATATATTGTACATTGTCAACTCCCCAAAACCATAAAACTTAACTTTATGGACCTCACGTGACTTTTGAGAGCCAGTGAGGGGTATCTGGCTGAGCTCCGGGCGATTTTTACGATCTAACTTCGAGATAAAAACCCCCTATCCATTTGACATCTAAATGTCATACCCACTTTTGGGGTAGTTTGCTATTGGTAAAAAAAAAAAAAAAAAAAAAAAAGGAAAAAAAATTAGGGAGAAAAAAAAAATTACCAAGGGGAAGGCGAGCAAATGGTTTGGGATCTGACAGTCCACTTCACATCCCTCTCAAAATCACTTAAGAAGTACCTAAACAGTGGCAGAGATTAAAGTTTGGTAAGTTCCGAGCTCAACTTTCCTTGCTGCGGGCCGAGCGAGCCCGAGCGGGGCCGGCGCGGCGGCACAGGCGTCGCGCTAAGCTCGGCTCGAGCGCCTTTAGACCGAGCTTTTCTGGCTCCTCGCGGGTTCCCCGGGCAGCCGAGGGCAGATTTGCCATCGCTGCCGGTGCCAGAGCGCGCGATTTCCATGTTAAGCCAGGGACTAAGAGGTAAAATCCCCCCGCAGGAGCAGCAGCGCAGAGCTCGGCTTTAGGCAGAGATGTCTGGTTTATAATCCCGGTCTAGCAAAACCTCGGCTCTGCGATCCTCGGCGCGGCTTTGGCGTTGGAAATGGGATTTTTGGGGGGGTTTTCCTGGCCGAGCATCCCCGAAACGCTCGGGAATGGTCGAGGGGGGGAGGGAAAAAAGCGTTGGGAGCGGAGCTGGGGCAGGAAAATCCTCATCGGCCGAGCAGTTCTGGGGGGGCCGAGCGGTTTTGGGGGGGACGGTTTGCCTTGGAACCCCGCGCGGCGCCGGGATTTGGGGGTTCGGGGGGATCTGAGGGGATTTTGGCGCGTTTGGATGGATTTTGGGGCACTTTGGGGCGTTTGTGATGCCCAGGAGGGGCTGAGGAGCCGCCGGGCACCGGGCGGGCTGCGAATTTCCGAGGGGGGCAAGAAGGCGACTGGGAGCCTTTGTGAGTCGGGGGAAAAAAACGTTTATTTGACTTCGAGTAAAGCTACAAACAAATACAAAAAGCTTCTCGGCCAAGAACTACCCGGCTGCTAGACATGACAGATGCCATTTTTACACAGAACACCGCATTCACTCTGCCCACTACGACCCGGCTATTACTCACGGCAGAAATATTTCTAATATTTACAAACAGCAGAGAGCTCCAGCGTGGCTCTCCGCTTTTATACATCGTTTTTTTTAATCTTTATTTTTTGAGTTATTAATTATTATTATCAATTTTTTAATAGTGAAGTTCACCCACGTCTAAGAGTACGCCTTGGAATTAGGCTGGGATTAGAAATCCCGGCCTGGAGTTTGGACTAAAACACAGACTGGACAATTTTAAGACAGAAAGATACAAGAGCTGCTTCTTTTTTTTTTTTTTTTTTTTTTTTCTTTCTTTTTTCCTATTTTTTTTTACATTTTTGTTGGTTTTTAAAGACTTTTTTTCCTGCGGCTGCAGCGCAGGAACCCCCGATTTTCGCTTGGGCAGAGCGAAACTCACCCAAGAGCAGGAAACTCGGAAAAAAAGGGGCGGGAAAAAATATTAAAAAAAAAAAAAAAAAAAAAAAGAAGAAAACCCAACAAATAAACCAACAAGCGTATCTGTTCTGGATTTATAAATAAGTTATAACATTCAAAGGGCTCACAGAACACATGCTAGCTTTCCAGAAAGCACCAAGAGAGCACGGACACAGACATTTAGAAG
The DNA here is from genome assembly GCF_017590135.1 of Pyrgilauda ruficollis. Lineage (NCBI taxonomy): Eukaryota > Metazoa > Chordata > Aves > Passeriformes > Passeridae > Pyrgilauda > Pyrgilauda ruficollis. The sequence continues at coordinate 45,817 of NW_024525879.1, read as the reverse complement.
AACAACGAGAGCAGGAGGAGCATCTGGAAATAAAATTTAATTTTTTTTTTTAAACAAACAAAACAAAACAAAACAAAAAAGGCTTCCAAAAAGAGAGCACGCCACGAGCACCCCCGGGAGCTGCTTTTGGGAGAAATCAGCCCCACGGCGAGCAGAAGGTGCCTGGCTGCACAGTCCTCCCAAACCACAGCTCCGCTGCTTTATTTATTTCATTATTCGCTCGGGGGTTTTGTTGCCTTTTTGTTTATTTTTTTTTTAATTTTTTTTTTCCTTCTCCTCCTCTTCCTCTTCTTCCTCTTCACCTCGTCCTCCTTTTTTTGTTTTTTTCCCCCCCCCGCCCGGGTTTCAGGGCTGGAAGGCGCTGCCCGCCGAGGCCAGGCTCATGCTTTTCAGTTTGTTATCCTTCTTCCACTTCATCCGCCGGTTCTGGAACCAGATTTTGATCTGGCGCTCGGAGAGGCAGAGCGCGTGAGCGATCTCTATTCTCCTCCTGCGGGTGAGATATCTATTGAAGTGGAATTCCTTTTCCAACTCCAGGGTCTGGTAGCGAGTGTACGCTGTCCTCGCCCTCTTCCCGTCTGGTCCAGTCATGTCTGGGTAACACGGACAACAGCGGGGTTTGCGTTTGCTCTTTCTGCTCCCGTTCCAGCTATTTTTCACTTATTTTTTTACATTTTAAGCCTATTTTTCGCGCTTTTTAAAAAGAAATTTTAATTTTTAAACAGCGGAAAGCTGCGAATTGCCCCCAAAGAGCAGCACCCCCCCCTTTCTCTCTGTCCTTTTTCGCCCACCCCCCCTGGCACGCGTGTGAAACCCCCCACCCTCGGCCCCGCCAGCCGCCGCGTTCCCCACTCCGTGTCCATAATTTAAGCGGGGAATCGAGCTCTGGGGAGCTCTGCCCTTTTCTTTCCGCCGCCGCCCGCTGCTCCCGGGCTGCCGGCAGGTCCGGAGCCGCTCTTTTCTCCGCCAGAAAAGCGGGAATTGGGGGCACGGAGGGAGCTGGGGGGGCGGCTCCTCCTGCGCGGGGGTTTGTCAAGGGCAGATCGTCAGGAATAAACCCAGGGAAAAAAATCAGGGCAGGACGGGGCGGCGAGCCCCATCTGCGCCTCGAGTGCCGTTTTAATGGACAATTCTTCCCTTTCCACCCCCCCGCACCCCACCCCGAGGAACACCCCCCCGGCCTCAATTTTTAAATCGCCTTCTCCCACCACCCGCGCGGGGCTGAGGGCTTGAAAAAAGCGCCGGTTTGGCGGCGAGGGGAGCGAAAGGGAAATAAAATCGCCCCCCAAAAACGCACACACACACGCGCAGACCCCCCCCCCCTTTGCAGGCGCCAGAGGCAGCTTTAGAGAGAGAAATACAAAAGCAATAAATAGCTGCGATTCTGATCAAAGCGCCTCCGCGGAATAAAGGGAAGGAGAGAGGGGGAAAAAAAAGGGAGCGATGCTGGAGGGGGGAGGAAAAAAAAGAGGAGAAAGGGGGGGAAAAAGAGAAAGAAACAGCGGAGAAAAAGAGCGAGGTGGAAAAGGGAGGGGGGGGCTGTGCGGCAAAAAATAAACAAGCACAACGACGGAAAAAGAAGGAGCTGTACCATGGCTAATGTGAAGTTTCCTCATCCAAGGGAATATCTGAGGTGCCTGCCCTTCTGTCGCTGCCGTGGAGGTCGCGATGGGCTCTGCCTGCGCTCGGGGGATGCTGCTGCTTATTGGAGTGCCCTCGTCGGCTCCCGAGGACGCGCTGGTCTCGTCTAGTTCTGTGAAATTTGTGTTGGTGGTGCTGGCGGCAGGAGCCGGCTCGGAGGGGGACGGGGCGGGTTTGCCTCCGTGGCTCTCGCTGTTGGAGCAGGGCAGGGAGTCGGGAGAAGATAAGGAGCAGCTGGACGCCTGTCTAAACCTGCTCTCCTGAGCTGGAGAAGGGAAACCGCGGGAGCTCTCGCCCACAGCCCCAAAGTGACTGGAGGAGGCTGAGCGGTTGATGCTAAGGTCCATCCCATTGTAGTTGTAGCCATAAGAGCTGGAATGCATGGTGCTTGAATCTCTGTAAGAACCGTTCATGGAACTGCCGGTCCCATAATTTAGTAACTGATAGTCGGGGCCATTTGGGTAGCGCCCTGAGAACGAGTTTACAAAGTAAGAGCTCATTTGGGTTATTTTGGAGGGCTTGATTTGTGGCTCGTGGTCGTTATAACCCCGTGCTTGACGATTTATGATGTATTAATGAATTATAGCAATGCACTGTACTTCGTTTTTGCTATGTATGCGGCCAAATATGGGGGGAGGGTGGGGGGCGCGTTTGGGCGTCACGTGCTTTTGTTGACCAGTCGTAAATTCTCACTGATGACCTCAAGAGGTAATTCATGCTCTATGGTTACAAATAATGACGAGCGCCGAGCCGCTCTAGGCCCGAAGTCGCCCCCAAATCCGCGGCCGCCATCGCCCCCCGCCTGGGCGGAGCGCGCCACCTGCCGGCCGCGCCGCCGCACCGCACCCGCGGCGACCCCCCCTTCTCTCCCCCCAAAAAAAATCAAAAAAAAAAAAAATCAGAAAAAAACCCTTGACCCCACACCTCGGTTTACTGATTTTTTTTTTAAAAAATAGGAAAATTAAAAAAAAAAAAGGAAAGCAACAAGTGGCGGTGGGGAGGGAGGAGAGGGCGCGGCGCGTCCTGCGGGTCTCGGCGCCCCCCGGGCTCGGGGGGGTTTCTGGAGGAGTTCTCGGGTTTTGTGGCGCTGGAGAAGTTTGGGATGAGGTTTTGGGTGGCTGCGAGGCCTCTGTGGGTGTCCGCAGTTGGAAGGGGTGACCAGGAGCTGCGGGTGGTTTTTGGGGTGGTTTCTAGGCGGAAAAGTCGAGGTTTTCTTCAGCCAGGAGCTCGCGTCTCAGTTCTGGAGTGGGGAGGGAAAAAAAACCTGGGGAAAAACGGATGGGAGAAAGGAAAAAGAGGCGAAATCCGGCCGGTGGGAATGGTTGATAACGTTGGTTTTTGGGATGTTCCTGCTCCCGAGCGTTTCCAGGTCCTCTCTGAGCCTTGAGCTGCGCGGGTTTCCCTTCCCGTTTGCTGACCTGCAAGGAACATCGGGGAGCAAAAGCGCTCGGAAATTGGGGAGAACGCTGGGAAAGAGCCGGGCTTTTGAGGCATCACTTTCCTTTTTTTCCTCTCCTTCTTCTCTTTTCTCCGTCTCTTTCCTTTTCTCTGTCTCTCGTATTTTTTTTTAAATTTTTTTTTTCCTTTTTTTTCTCCCTCCTTCCGAGGCACTTCAGGAATTTCGCGTGCTCGCCTGCAACTCGTTGGGAATTATGCGCCATATTGAAAGTGACATATAATTATAATAATTACGGGCAATGAAAAGCGTGGCAATAATAGTAAATGTCCTACAGCTGTGAGGCTTCTGCATGAATTGGTTTTAAAAGTGGCTGGCATTAAAAGCGGCTCGTGGCGCGGGGGGGACGCGCTCCCACCCGGGGCTTTCTGGTGGCCACGAGCTGCTCCCTGCTCGCCTTTTCCCCCCCGCGCACATTCCCGAGCCGGCCCTAAATCCCCCAGCTGATAAAAAAATAAAAAAAAAAAACCCAACAAAAAACCTCTAATCTCATTCCATTCCCCCCAAACGCAGGGGAAAGTTGGAGATTTCGCAAGAAAATTCCTCGCCGAGGAGCACAAAACCTTCCCCGTCCCATCGCCAGCCGAGCCAAGAGAAAAAATAAAAATCCGCCCTTCCCAAAGAGCTGAATTCAGAATTTTCCCACTTTTTCCCCCTCCCAGTTTAAACGGCAGTTCATTCCTGGCGCTGGGAATTTTTTTCCGGGGTAAATTCCCTGGAAATCTGGAAAATTTTTAAATTTTTTCCTTTTTTTTTTTTTTTTTTTTTTTTTTTTTTTTTTTTTTGCGCCACATTTCTCTTTGATTTGGGGGCACGGAGCGAGGGAGCAGATGTTTGAAAGATGCTGGGCAAATGTTAGGTAGCTTTGGTGGATAAATGAGGGCGTATTTTTGCCCGTTTCCTTGATTTATTACGGAGATGGGACGGCGTTTCGTCATAACTCTTTGTACTGTAACAATAAAAAAAAAAAAAGGAAAAAAAAAAAAGAGGGAGAGAGAGAGCGCGGTGCTGAAGGCAGAAATGTCAGCCAGGAAACTCCTGGGGAAAGGGCTTCCATTTCAGAGCAGAGCCAAAAAAATGGGGGAAAATCAGATTTTTATGTCCCCCGAAATTCCCGTGCCCCGGAGCTGCGAGTCCTGGGGGGTCCGGGGACATCGTCACCCCCAGGGCAACGAAAATCTCCTTTTCACCCCCCTGGAAAAGGGAAAAATCCTCTAAAAATAATGACAGGGGAGGGGAGTGAGGGTGAGATCGAAGACTTGGCTTTTATTAGAGAATTCCATGTTCATAGCTAAGACAAACTCCAAACACAACACGTACAAAAATTAATAAAATAGAACTTTCTGTCCTTGTTCTTCTCCTTTTTTTTTCTTTTTTCTTATTTTTTTTCCCCGCAGACTTGTAGGTAGTACTCGTTCTATCTCTCCTTTTTTCCTTTTTAAAATAAAATTAAAAAGGAAAAAAAAAAAAAGAAAACCAAACAAAAACAAACACCCCGAAACTAATTACAAAGAACCCCAGGGTTTGATTAATTTACCAAAGGAGTAAAAAAAATTAAAAAAAAAGAAAGAAAATTAAAAACCCAACTTATGCCAACCGTGCATGAAACATTTTTACAAAATTAGGACAAGAAACACCCCAAATGACATATATTGCAGCACTTCCATTAAATACAAGAGTTAGCAGATTACTAACAGTGACACCAAGGGTAGAAACACGGCTAGGAGTCCTTTTTTTTTTTTAATTTTTTCCTTTTTTTCCCCCCTTTTTTTCCCTTTCCCTTTCTTTCCCTCCTTCTCTCTCTCCATCTCTTCGCTTTTTCATTAGAATTATTATTATTATTATTATTCCATTTCGTGTGGGGGGGGGAGCAGAGCGGGAGGGAAGCGTGGGAAGGGCAAAAAAACCAGAATTCAAAACGCGACTAGAAGACTATTTTTGTGTGTTTTTTGCTTGTTTATGGACAAAATCATCGGGAATTCGAGTCCGGGGCGTTGGTGGCCCAAACTTCGTGGCGGCGGCCGCTGCTGCAGGGGCTTGTCCCCCCCAGGAGCGGCGTTTCCCCCCGGCAGCCCACTCCCCCCCTCCCCAAATCCCGACTTTTCATGGCGTTTTGCGCCTTTTAGATAACTTTTTAATGGTTGTTATTGGGTTTTTATGTTGTTGTTGGGTTTTTTTTTTGTTGTTGTTGTGGTTGGGTTTTTTTTTTTAGTTGTTGTTTTTTTGTTGTTGTTGGTTTTTTTGTCGTCGTTCTTGCGGAATCACTCTGCCGCCTTCTCCTCCTCCTCCTCGGCGCTGAGCTGCGAGGAGCTGAGCAGTTTGTTCTCCTTTTTCCACTTCATGCGGCGGTTCTGGAACCAGATCTTGATCTGGCGCTCGGTCAGGCAGAGCGAGTGCGCGATCTCGATGCGGCGCCGCCGGGTCAGGTAGCGGTTGAAGTGGAATTCCTTCTCCAGCTCCAGCGTCTGGTAGCGGGTGTAGGTCTGGCGGCCCCGCCGGCCGCTGGGCCCGAAGGACGAACCTGAGGGAGCGGCCGAGAGGGAAAATCAGCGGAAAAAATAATAATAAAAGTAAAAAAAAAACAAAAAGAAAATCCGGGACGGGGCCGGGGAGTGGGGGGGATAAGGGAAAATGGGGGGGAATAGGGAAAAACAGGGAGAAAATAGGGGGGAATGTTAAAAAATAGGGGGAAATATTAAAAAAATAGGGGGGAATAGGGGAAAATATTAAAAAATAGGGGGAAATATTAAAAAAGAGGGGAAATAGGGGGAATATTAAAAAAGAGGGGGAAATATTAAAAATAGGGGGAAATAGGGGGAAATGTTAAAAATGAGGGAAAAATAGGGGGAAATGTTAAAAAAAAGGGGAAAATATAAAAAAAGAGGGGGAAATATTACAAAATAGGGGGAAATAGGGGGAAATATTAAAAAAGAGGGGGAAATATAAAGAAATAGGGGGAAATAGGGGAAAATATTAAAAATTTGGGGGAAATAGGGGAAAATATTAAAAATTTAGGGGGAAATAGGGGGAAATAACAAATAGGGGGGAAATAGGGGGAATAGAGGAAGTAGAAGAAAAGAAGGGGAATAGAAGAAAAGTGGGGGGAAAATAGGGGGAAATAGGAGGGAATAAGGGGAAATAGAAGAAAATAGGAGGAGATGGGGGAAATAGAGGGAAATAGAAGAAAATAAAAGGAAATAGGGGGAAATGGGGGGAAATGGAAGGAAATAAAGGGGAAATAGAGGAAAACAGGGAACAACGCAGGAAAAACGGGGGGAAATAGAAGAAAATGGGGGGAATTAGGGGGAAATAAGGGGGAATAGAAGAAAGTAGATGGAAATAGGAGGAAATAGGGGAAACTAGGGGGAAATAGAGGGGAAAAGGGGAAACAGAGGGGAAATAAGGGGAAGTAGAGGGGAAATAAGGGGAAATAAGGTTAAAGAGGGGAAATAGAGGGGAAATAAGAGGAAATAAAGGGAAATAAGGGGAAATAGAGTGGAAATAAGAGGAAATAAGAGGAAATAAGGGGAAATAGAGTGGAAATAAGAGGAAATAAAGGGAAATAGAGTAGAAATAAGAGGAAATAAAGGGAAATAAGGGGAAATAGAGTGGAAATAAGAGGAAATAAAGGGGAAACAGAGGGGAAATAAGGGGAGATAGGGGAGGGGTGAAGGGGGACCAGCGAGGTGGATTTTTGGGACGGTGCGGAGGGGGCCGCGCCTCCCCAGAGCCCCGCGCAGCCCCGGGAGCAGCGCTCGGAGCGGCCCGGCCGGGCAGGGGGGGTTAAAGCCGGGCTTTGGGCCGAGACAAGGCCCGATCCATCTTATTCCGGGATGAGGGACCGCAAGGTGTTCTCGCCCCCCTCCCCGCGCTGCAGCCTGCCGGCAAAGCCGTAATAGATCGGGGCATTTAAGCAATAATGAAGTGAATCGATCTGCCCAAAGTCCGCATTAAAGAGGACACAACACTCGATGTCCCCGCGCTAATGGACATCAATTTGGAACTTAAAAGGCAACAAATGCGTCTGAACACGGGGAAGGAGAGCAGGGAGGCTTTTATTGCTCTTCACCCCCCCACACACTTATCTGGGGTTTTTTTTTGGTTATTGTTGTGATTCTGATTGAGGAAACAGCACTTAAAGAAGTCATATATCACCGCGGGAGGGGGGAGAAAACCAGGAAAATCCTCCCCAGGCAGACTTTTCATTACGTGCGAGCGGCATTAAAAATGCAACCGTCCGCCTTCAAATATTTAAACACTTTTTATATCATTTAATTCCGGCTCGGGGACAGAGAGAGAGGGCGGGGGGAGCTGGTGGGGGCGCGGGTCGGGGCTCTGTGTGTGTAAAGTCATCCAGATCTGATTCAGAAAAGATATCTCCCTGTGCGTGTGGGGCAGAGACAGAGACAAATCGCTGTAGCTGAGTGACACGCGAACAGGAATGTGGCAAAAAAACAAAAAAAAAACAAAAAAAAAAAAAGAGGGAAAAACAAAAAAAAAAAAAAAGGGGGAAGGGAGTGGGGCAGAAATTCAGAAGTTTTGGGGTTGAAGCGTTTCTAGCTCGGGGTGGAAATCTCGGAGCGCTGGGAAGTTTTGGTGCGTGTTTGGAGCCTCTCACGTCCGCCCAAGTTCCCCCGCTGGAAGTTTGGGCTCTAAAAGTGAACCTTCCTCCTGCCGCTCCCCTCCTCGCTCTCTCTCTCTCTCCCTGGCGGTAACAAATAAGAAAAGGGGGGGGGGGGGGAAGAGGGAGGGAGGAGATTGATGCATTTATTTCTGTAAAAAGAGTAAACTCACTATTGCAAGAGTTCATCCGCTGCATCCAGGGGTAAACCGGCGCGGAACACTTTTGCTCCTCGCTCTCTCCGAAGGCGCTTTTGCTCTGCGCGCAGTCCGCCTTGCGCGGCTCGGCGCCGAAGGAGGGCACCTCGTCCAGGCTGGGAGGGGCGCACGCGGGGTCCTTGTCCCTGAAAAAGCCGCCGGGCCCATAGTCACAGGCGGAGCCGCGGCCGCCGAACGCTGCTGTGCTCTGCTGGTAGTAAGGAGAGGAGGAGTAGCCCTTGTCCTGCACGGCCGGGGCTCCGTAGGTGCCGGGGTAGTGCCTCAGAGGATCCGCGTAGCCCGAGGGGTACAGCGGGAGCTGTCCCAGGAAGGGCTCCTGCCCCGCCGCCAGGCTCACCGGGAAGGTCGAGTTGACAAAATAAGAACTCATCGGAAAGGAGAGAGAGAGAGAGAGAGATTCCCCCTTTTTTTTTTTTTTTTCCTTTTCCTTTTTTTTTTTTTTTTAATCCTTGTGTGTGTGTGTGTGCGCGCGCGTGCCGTCCTTTTTAGCCCGGGCTTTATGATTTGTTGTGTTTTATAGTCCAAGTGGTTTAGCTATTAGTGGTATATCGGAGATTGGGTTTTAGCTGAAGGGAGATGGCGTGGTGCCAGCGAGGGACACAAGGAAATACAACCATCTGATCACGGGCTGACCAATAGCAGGCGCCTGAGGTTGCAAAATAGCACCCATGAGGAGCTGAGATTGCACCAGGGACCCCCAAGAACAAACCGTCCACCCCCTTTTTCCCTCCCTTTTAAACAACAGAAAGGCACCCCCTTAACCAAATATATAATATCTGCCGAAAGGAGCCTTCTCCCGGCGCGCTGCGAGCTTCATAAATAAATAAACGCGCGGTCCCCCCCCCTCTCCTCCTCCTCCTCCTCGCCCTCCCCTCTTCCTCTCCCTCCCCCGGAGCGCCCGTCCGCGCGGATGGCGCGGCGAGAGCCGAAATCTTTATATTTGCACCCAATAAATGCGTGCGGATCCCCGAAAGAACAGCGCGGAGAGGGGAAAAAGAGAGAAAAAACCCCAACAAAACCAACAAAAAAAAAGTTAATTACTCGCCTTGGCCAAACTTTAACCCCTCGCGTTTGCGACTCGTCCCGAACTGCGCGAGCGCTCCGCGCGGAGTTGGGGGGAACGGGACGGGGAAAGGGGCGGCAAAATGAAGTTAAAAGTTGTTTTTGAGCCAAGTTTGCAAGGAGGAGCCCCCGCGGCGGGGGCTGAGCTGGGTTCGCTCCGGGAGGAGAAATCGCTTTGGACAACTAATTACCGTCAATTAGCGCTGCCCGCTCCGCGCTCTGCCTCCGCCGCATCTCCGCGCTTTTCCGGGGCCGCCAGAGCTCCGCGTTTGGGGGCGCGGATGGAAAATGGAAATATTTCCTTTGGGCTGCGGCCCGAGCCCCGCGCTCCTCCCGCGGCCGCCCCGCGCTGTGCCCTCTCGCGATTTTTGTTAATGCCGGACCCGCGCCCGACCTTTTCTGGCCGGAGCGGAGCCCCGGCTGCGGGGAAAAGCGGATTTTATCGATCGCGCCCGTGCCGGGGCGCCGGGGGGGTTCAGGAGCGCGGCGCTGCCGCTCCGAGCGCGCCCGGAGGTGCGCAAGGTCCGCGCCCCCTCCTCGAGCCCGTCCGCACCGCAAAACAGCGATTTTTGTCCTTTTAAACCCCGCAAAAGGCAACGCGGGGAGTGTCCGACCCTCTGAAAGCTCCACTTTGGTTTTTAAATCTTTTTTTTTGGGCTTTTTGTTTGGATTCGCCCGGATTTCCTCGCTTGGCTCTACCTGCGCGTCCCCCCCGAGCTCCTCGCTGGCTCAAGGTCGGGTTGAAGCTCCTCTCGCCGCTTTTTTTTTTCTTTTTTTTTTTTTTTTTTTTTTTTTTCAAGGGGGAAAATCAATCACAGTAGCAGAGAGAGACCCCGGCAAAAAAAACCCAAACCGAAAATATAAACTTTTAAAAAAATAGTTAAAAGAAAAAAGGAGAAGGAAAAAGGAAATAATAAATGAAAAAGAAAAAAAAAGAGAAAAAGAAAAAAGGAAAAGAAAAAGAAAAAAGGAAATGGAAAAGAAAAAAAAGGAAAAGAAAAATCCACGTATGGTTTTTTTTTTTTCTTTTTTTTTCTCAAGGGGGAAAATCAATCACAGTAGCAGAGAGAGACCCCGGCAAAAAAAACCCAAACCGAAAATATAAACTTTTTAAAAAATAGTTAAAAGAAAAAAGGAGAAGGAAAAAGGAAATAATAAATGAAAAAGAAAAAAAAAGAGAAAAAGAAAAAAAAGGAAAAAAAAAAGGAAATGAAAAAGAAAAAAAGGAAAAGAAAAAGAAAAAAGGGAAAAGAAAAAGAAAAAAAAAAGGAAAAGAAAAAAGAAAAAAGGAAAAGAAAATCCACCTAAATGCACCCCAGCGCCATCCCCCCGATCAGCCGCCTTTTATCACGGGGTTGTTTCCTGTCCGAATTTGTAACCATCTGTCTGTCGGGGCTGAAATACCTCCAAATCTGTGAATTGTGCGCGCCACAAATCTAGAATTACACATCTTCCGCGGGGCTGCCAGAGGCTGGAGAGGCTCCGAAAAGCGGGATCTTGTTACGACTAATTGATTTGGAAGCTCGTGTTTACGGCGGCCGAGCCAAGGTTGTTCCGTGCCTGCGAGGAACATCCCGGGCCGCGGCGCGATGCTCAGAATTCAAGGAAATAACAGGCAGAGGAAGTGGTTTTCCAGCCGCCGCCCCCCTCCCGGGCCGATATCTCCGATATTTGTTCTTGCAGAGTTTCCCCTTTGTGTGTGGAATGCGCCCGAAGTGGCCAGGGTTAAAATATACAAATAAAAATGGGGGGAAATTAAAAAAAAAAAATAATAATCAGAAAGAGGTTGAGAGGGAGAGATGAGTAGAGGGGGGAAAAAAGGAGAGAAAACGGGGAATTTTTTTTAAAAGCTGGGATAAGAGGTTTTGCGGTTGGTGCGTTGGATGGGTTACGCAATTTTTGTGGCTCTGCAAAAAAAAACCCAAAAAAACAAAAAAACCCTGAGATTATCAGGCGCGAGCAGCCCCGCATGCAAATTTTTTGGGCAGAGAAATGGGATGTCCTGCCAGCCCAGCTCGTGAGGAACAGCAATCCGCCGGAAAAAAAAAAAAGACATCTCTGGAGATTAAAAAAAAAAATCTTCCGTCTCACTCGACCCTAGCCACGCTTCCTTGGGGCAGGAAAAGGGACAAACTTGACTCTCGTGAGGAACAGCAATCCGCCGGAAAAAAAAAAAAAAAATGTTTGTCCCGGTGTTTTTCCGCCGCTCCTCTGCAAATAAATCCCTCGAAATAGTTTGGGAAAGCATAAAAAAAAATAGGGGAAAAATAAAATATCGCACGGCCGCAGCTCGCGGCGCCGCTCGTTATGATAATTTGTGGTGGGAAGGGGCTCTTTGCAGAGTTTTTTCTTGGTTTTAAAAGAAAATAAAACCGCGCTAATTGAAGCCGGCCTGCTAATTGCGCATCGCTGACATCTCTGGAGATTAAAAAAAAAAATCTTCCGTCTCACTCGACCCTAGCCACGCTTCCTTGGGGCAGGAAAAGGGACAAACTTGACTCCCAAGGTGGGAAAAAAACAAAAAAAAACCAGGAAAAGCCCCGAGGGCTGTCCCAGTTTTCATCTCGCCGAGGGTCAGGCCCGCGCTGTAATTGATTCGCCACCTATGATACATTTAAATTCGAGCAGGGGTCTTAAAGCGCACTAAATCTCCCTCGATTGAGCGCTCGGCTCAGGGGTGGTTTCCATTCCCCCGGCCCAGGGCTCCAAAGAGGGAATTTTAAATTTAAACCGCCTCAAATCCCGAGCCAATGTGGATTTGGACAACTTCTGTTTGCTTTGGACGCCTCCAGCTCGGGCGGGAGGGAGCAAGGAGGGCTCAGGCTCAGCCCTGAAGTTAAGCCGGGCTTTGAGGGCGCCGAGGGGCTCGGCTTTAATCAGGTTTTGGCCTCATCTCCTCAAAAAAAAACACCCCCAAAAAATCCAGGCGCGAGGTCTGCAAAGAAGGAGCGATAAAGCGGGGAGGGGGCTCGGCTTTAATCAGATTTTGGCCTCATTTCCTCCAAAAAACCCCAAATTCCAGACTCGAGGTCTGGAAATGTGCTCTGCAGTGGAGCAATAAAGCGGGGAGGGGGCTCGGCTTTAATCAGATTTTGGCCTCATTTCCTCCAAAAAACCCCAAATTCCAGACTCGAGGTCTGCAGAGGTGCAATAAAGTGGGGAGGGGGCTCAGTTTTAATCAGATTTTTGCCTCATTTCCTCAAAAAAAACTAAAAAAAAAACCCCACCCAAATTCCAGGTGCGAGGTCTGCAGAGGAAGAGCGATAAAGTGGGGAGGGGGCTCGGCTTTAATCAGATTTTGGTCTCATCTTTGAAAAAAAGAAAACCAAAAGACCCCAAAATTCCAGACTCGAGGTCTGCAGAGGAGGAGCAATAAAACGGGGAGGGGCTCGGCTTTAATCAGATTTTGGCCTCATATTTAAAAAAAAACCTAAACAAACAAAAATCCAGACCCGAGGTCTGCAAAGGAAGAGCAATAAAGTGGGGAGGGGGATCGGCTTTAACCAGATTTTGGCCTCATTTCCTCCAAAAAAACCCCAAATTCCAGACTCGAGGTCTGCAAAGGCGGAGCAATAAAGTGGGGAGGGGGCTCAGCTTTAACCAGATTTTGGCCTCATTTCCTCCAAAAAAACCCCCAAAATCCAGGCCGGGCTCTGCAGAGGAGCAATAAAATGGGGAGGGGGCTCGGCTTTAACCAGATTTTTGCCTCATGTAAAGAAGGAGTGATAAAATGGGGAGGGGGCTCATCTTTAACCAGATTTTGGCCTCATTTCCTCCAAAAAAAAACCCCAAAATCCAGGCCGGGCTCTGCAGAGGAGCAATAAAATGGGGAGAGGGCTCATCTTTAATCAGATTTTTGCCTCGTTTCCTCCCAAAAAACCCAAATTCCAGGCCGGGCTCTGCAGAGGAGCAAGAAAACGGGGAGGGGGCTCGGCTTTAACCAGATTTTTTGCCTCGTTTCCTCCCAAAAAACCCCAAAATCCAGGCCGGGCAGTGCAGAGGAGCAGCAGAAGGCGCAGTCCCCGATTTCCCTGCGCCTGTCCCCTCCTGACAGCCATCGCTCAAACGTCGGGGCATAAATAAAGATAAAGACAAGAATTTGGGGCACGGACAAGTTCTGCTGGCCTTTTTTGTATTTATTTATTTAATTTTTTTTTTTTTGTCGCGTGGTTTTCCTGGCCAGCAGCCCCGGCAGAGCCGAGGGATGAGGGGATTAAAACAACACCCAAATATTTGGCCAGGCCGGCAGAACAGAGCGCGGCTTGTGCGGGGCTGGAGCCGCTCAGGGCTCGGCGCTGCTGGGAAAGTTCCGTGCCGTTGCTTCCAATAAAAAAAAAGAAACTATTTTTAAAATATTTTTTAATTTTTTTTTAAATTTTCCTTTTATTTTTTTTTTTTCCACGAATTCCCGACCCTTCTGAAGTGCGATCGCAGCGGGGGTTTCCCCACCGAGGGAATTATTGCGGCCATAAAGTCGAGCCAAGAGCACGAAAAGAGTTGAAAAAACCCCTTGTTCTTGGAACTCAGGCACAGAAAAACCTCTGGCAGCAGCCGAGCCTGCCCTGCAACGCTCCTGCGCACCCCAAATCGCTCCGGAAAATAAACCCGAGCTGCAGGCTTTAAAACAACGAGCCCCGAAGGTGTTAAAAAAAATAAAAAATATTAAAAAAATCGCCTCTCTCCCAGGCGAAACCGCCTGGAAGTTAATTTCCAGCAATCTCAGTTTAATTTACCTGACTTCCCGTGCAGCGCGTAATAACCTGGTTAATGCGAGCTTTGAAAAGCGGCAATAATCATCTGCCATTGTTCATTAAGGAGCGCGGCTAATTATTAACGGCAAAATCAGAAAAAAGCGGGGGGGCAGCGGGGGGGAGGGGAACCCAAACGCCCCCAGCCCCGAATATTTCCTCGGGAGGGCGGAGGGGGTGAAATGAGGGGGGAGAAGGGGAAGGAGAGGCGAGACGGGGCCGGCGCGGGGCGGAATTGCAGCGCGGAAAAACCGCGGCTGAAAATTCATTCCTTTCCCTCTTTTTCCTGCTTTTTTTTTTGGTGTTGTTGGGGTTTTTTTTTTGGGAATTCCCCCCACCAGGCGGGAGCCTCCGAGCGCGGCACTTTCTGGGGGGGAAAAGCAGAATTATTCCCGACCTGAACAGTTGCCAGGGAACTGCGGGGCAGGAGGAGAAAACGAGAAGGGAGAAAACGAGGGAGGGATGGAGGGAGGGAGGGAGGGAGGGACCTTTTAAAATAACAGGCACGCATTGTCCCCGCAGCGCCTACAGTAACTTAAAAGTGACCCCTCGTCTGCCCCTGTCCCCAGCAACCGGCTCGGCCCCCCCGGACCCCCCCGGCCCCTCCCGGAGCGGCCACTGCGAGCCAGGAAGGAGCCAAAGCTCCCCTGCCTGCCGTTTATTGGAATTTATTGCGTTTTATTGCGGGTTATTTCCCTTTAGTTCTTCTTATTCCTTTTTTTTTTTTTATTATTTTATTTGATTTTTTGTTTTATTGTTTTCATTTTGTTCCTTCTTCTTTTCTTTCTTTTAATCTCATTCCATTTTATTTCATTTTATTCCATTTTATTCCATTTTATTCCACTTTATTCCATCTTATTCCCTTTTATTCCATCTTATTCCATCTTATTCCATTTTATTCCATTTTATTCCACCTTATTCCATCTTATTCCATTTTATGTCTTTCTTTTTCCATTTATTTTCATTTTATTTCCATTTTTTTCAATTTTTTTCACCTTTTTTTTTTAAATAATGAGCTGCCAAACCCCCCTGGGGCCCTTCCGCCCCTCCCGGCCCCTCCGCGTTCCTCCGCACCCGCGCACCGAGCGCGCCCCGATCCCGGGGGATTTGCGAGCTCATCTTTGCGGTTTTTTCGGGACGGCAAAACCTCGGCTCCGCCCGACCCCCCCCCAAAAAAAAAAAAAATCCGAATTTCGAGGCGGAACAAAACCCGCGGGGGCTCCAGGTGGAGGTGAAAGCTGCGCTCCCCCCCGCGGAAAGGAGAGGTGGGGGCAGCCCGGGAGGGGTCTCGGGGCTGGGGGAGCCCCCCGGGACCCCCCGGGACCCCCCGGTGTCCGCGGGCCGCCGACGGTAGATGGCAGCAGACGGCGGGGAATGGGCCCCGCCGGGATTTTAATTCGCTTTTCCCCAAATGAACCGGCGGGGTGGAGCAGCCAAACCCCCAAACCACCCCCAAACCACCCCAAAATCACCCCCAAATCATCCCCCCAACCGCAGGGTTCGGGCCGGCTCCGCTCCCCCGGGAAATGTTAAAAATCCCCCCGAGCCCGCGGGGGTTCCACAAGTGGTTGCCAGCGGAGAATCGGCCTAAAAACGAGGTTTCTTCCCTAAATTATTTGTTTCTGGTTTGGTTTTTTGTCCCCTGCGCCAACAGAAAAATAAAACAACACCACAGAGAAAAGATGGGGGAAAGGGAGAGCGGGAGGTTGAACCCGCGCCGGGTTTTTTTCAACCCCCTCGGCCGGTGATTGATGTAAAATGTAACAGGTTCGGGGAAGAAATCGCTTTTAAAAACGTCCTTCTGTTTATTGCTCGCCATCATTTACCCTCTCGCACGCAATATTCGGCGCGCTCTCCTCAGATAAATCGTCGCGTCATAAAACGGTTTATGCTTAAATAATGAATCTCCTCTCCCTCCGTCCCGCTCCTTCATTATCTTATTTAACAGCCACCTCGGAAGGGCAGCCATTCATACAAATATTTCACAGCCCGCCCTTGAAATAGCCAGGAAAAGGGAAAAAAAAATCAAATAAATGAGATTAAAGCCGACATCACCTCCGGGTGAAGATTTCCCTGAAAGAACAGCGAGGTTTGGGCCAGGAGGAAACCCCGGCCCCAAAGCCGCCTTAGAGCTGCAGAGCGCAATTAAAATCCGAGGAGCTTGATTGCTTCCCAACGTCAGCTTCATTTGGGAGTTGGGGAGAGAGAGGAAAAAAAAAAATCACAATGAGAGCGCTGCGCTCTGCGCTGACTTCATTCTTAATTTTTTTTTCCTCTCCTCCTTTTTTTTTTTTTTTTCCTTTTCTTCCTTCCCCCTCCTTTTTTTTTTGGTTTTTTAGCGTGTTGTTGTTTTTTTTGTTGTTTTTTTTTTTTTTTTGTATTTGTGGCAGCGACTTTCAGATTTCCTCCAGCTCCGAGGAAAAACCACCCGCACGACAAACGACCCTGGGGAGCAGCGCGAACCCCAAAGCCCCGCGGAAACTCCGCCAAACCACCGCGCTCGCCTCGACACGACCAAACTGGCACCGCGTTCTGCCAGGGGGAGGGAAAAACAACCCCAAAACAACACCCGAACCAACAAAACGGAACGCGACAACCGCCCACAAAGGGCTCGGTGCTCGTCCGAGGCAGCGGCTGCGAGCCCTTCCTCGCACGTCTGCTGTCTCCAGGTGACCTTACCCGGCTCCCTCCTCATCCTCCCAGTCCCTTTTCCCCTTTTTCTCCTTATTTCCTATTTCTTTTCTTCGTTTTCCCTCTGTTTCTGCCTCGCTTTGTCTTTTCTCCTTCTCTTTTTCTTTTCTCGTTCTCTTTTTCCTTTTTTTCCCCTCATTATTTCTTCCTTTCCTCCTCTCGGTTTCTTTCTTTCCCCCTTTTTTCCACCTTTATTTCTCTCGCATTCCTCTCGATTAATTTCCCCGCTTTTTCTTCCACCTTTATTTCTGTCTTTTCCTCACCTCTAATCTCCGTTTTTTGGGTTTTTTTTTGGTTTTTTTTTTCCGGCTGAAATTGTCGCTGAATCAGATCCCCAAAGCCTTTCGTTCCTCCCTCCTTCAGCACCCCACCCTTTTTCATCCCCCCTCCGCCACCTCCTCCCCGCGCAGGAGGAGATGGGGACGAAACAGGAGAAAAAACCAGCTCGACAAATCCACCTTTCCATTGAGTATAAAAAATACAGAAAATACAGATATTTACATCCGTAACAAATAAACGAAGAGAAACGCATTCTTCCCTTACCTTTTGGCGTCCTTTTCCGTGGCACGAGTGGGAATTTTGGGCCGGGAGAGACCAGCTTTGGCTTATCTGTTGGCTGACAAATATTGTCCCAACCTGAGAGCCGTCCGTCGCCCCTCGGGCTCCTCGGAGCCGCTCGCATTTTTCTGTCACTTGCCCGGAAAAAGGAGCGACTTCCCCCCGTGCCAAAAGCGCTCCTGGTGCGGAATCCCCTCCGCCCTTCCATTCCCACTGAGATCCCAAAAAAAAACCAGCGGGGAAACTGAGCGGGGAGGGGGGGGGATTTAAAAAAAAATTAAGAAAAATGGAAAAAAAATATTAAAAATAGCGGGGAAAACCGTGGTAATAATTAGGAAAAAATTGGAAAAATTGTCTGGAGGTGTTGGAAGCGCGGGAGCGGAGGGGGGAGCCCGGGGGTGCGTGCGGCTCAGGCGGCCCCCCCTCCCCTGTGCCCCGCTTTACCCTGCCGAGCTTACACACAAAAGTAAAAAAATGCAAAGAGAGAGGGCGAGAGCCCTACGGAGGACACTGATCCGACCCAAGGTGCAGCGGACAGAAGAATGGTGCAATATAACCACATGGGAAATAATAAAAAGTTCATGTTCACGGTTAGCAGTCCACATGACCGGCTCTGGCCAATCCCAGAACCCAGCCACTCATAAAGTTCTATCACAAAGTTGTAAATTTTCATAAAACAACAAGGAATTTATTGCATTTCTTCATGACCGGTTTAACAGCAGTCTTTTTCTTAGCCGCCATCTTTTTTTTTTTTTTTTTTTTTAAACAAAATAATATTAAAAAAAAATTAAAATTATCAAATAGGGGTGTCGGGGATTTTTTTTAAATCATTTTTTCACCCTCCTCACCCCACCCTTGGCTTGGATATGGGGGGGGTCATTGGGGACAAAAAAAAAAAAAAAAAAAAAAAAAAAATCTAATAACGCCTGAAATTCCCGAACAATAAAACCCCCCCAGAATAAAGAGCTGGAGGTTTGGGATGGATGGAAATGGGGGGCAGGCACAGTAAAACAGCGGGGTTCGCGATTTTGGCCTCAATTCCCTTTTTTTTTGGGTCACAATTGGGATCTTTTAGGCTGAAAGGGGCGAGCGGGAGCTTTGGGGGGATGGAATAAAGGCAGGAAAAGCCGCGGGCAGAGCGGGCTCGGAGCTCGGGGGGCTCCGAATCCCCCCGGGACCCCGCCCTGTCCCCTCGGTGTCCCCAGGGTGGATTTTGGGGTGCCCCCCCGGCCGATCCCAGCCTGGCTTTGCCCTTTTTTACTGGAATTCGCCTCAATTCCCGCTCGCCCCCAGCGCAGGGGGGGCGGGGGGGCTCCGGGAGCGGCAGAGGGGCCAGAAAATTCTGGAATGGCTTCGGTTTTTTAATTGATTTCACCCCCACACCCCGACGAGGCTCTGCAGGGAGCGCTGCTGCGGGAAAAAGGGATTTTCCCCCTGATTTTCCCCCCCCTCATTCTCCCTAGATTTCCCTCATTATCCCAAGATTTTCCCTCTGATTTTCCCTGGATTTCCCTCACATTTTCCCTGCATTTTCCCCCTCATTTTCCCAGGACTTTCCCTAGATTTTTCCCCTGATTTTCCCTGGATTCCTGGATTTCCTCCCTGATTTTCCCCCTGATTTCCCCCCCCCCCCCCCCCCCCCCCCCCATTTCCCCTGGATTTTCCTCTTATTTTCCCTGAATTTTCCCCCTGATTTATCCCCTCATTTTCCCTGGATTTCCCCCGATTTCCCCCCCTCATTTTCCCTGGATTTCCCTCTCATTTTCCCTGGATTTCCCCCTGATTTCCCCCCTCATTTCCCCTGCATTTCCCTCTCATTTTCCCTGGATTTTCCCCTCCAGACTTTGGAGAATTTGGGGGGAAAAGCGGCCGGGCCGATCCTTTAATAATTACGGGATTTCCCTAATTAGGGCCAGCAGCGAATCTGGGGGCGCGCGGGTCCCTGACGTGGCACCTGATTTTGGGGGGAAAAAACCCAAAAATAATAAAATAAAAGAAAGCTGCCCGAGGATGCGGCGGGCACGAAATCATCGGGGGGTGGTGGGAGGTGAAAAAGGAGCGAGGGGAGGAAGAGGAGGAGGAGGAGGAGGAGGAAGGTGCGGGGCTGCCACCGCCAACTCCTCCCCGAATTCGGGTTTATTTTGTTCCTTTTTTTAAATGTTATTTTGATTTTTTTTTTTTTTTTAAATTCCCTTCCCTCCGCATCTCGCTCAACCCCTCCGAGTAAAATTCCGCGGAGCCCCCGCGCCTTTATGCTCCGCGGAAATAAATAAATTAATTTAAAAAAGGAAAAAAAGGCGGGGAGGGGGAGAGCGAGGCCGAGGCGCAAGTCCTTAAATTTACCCAACCTTTTGTTTTGCCTTGTTGATTTTTTAAATTTTTTCTCCTTCTTCCCCCGCGTTTAATTGCTTTAATTTATTTTATGCGCGCTTTGATGCTCGGCGTTATTTGGCGCTAATGAAAGAGTTCCAGTCCGCAGTAAAGTAATTGAAGGGCGGAGGGAGAACCTTAAAAAGAAAATAATAAAGAAATAAAATGGCCAAAGGAGCGGGGAATGGAAAACGCTCCGTGCAAATTGGTTCGGAGGAGAAGAGAATTGAAGCGAGGAGCGCGGAGATTCTTTGGGGCCATTCTGGGTTCTTTAAATTCTTTTTTTTTTCGCTTTTTCCTTCCTCAGGAATAACCCCAGCGCAAGCACGGAGGGAGAGAGGGGAGAGAGCCCAGCCGCACCTCCAGAGCCCCGAAAATCAATTATTTCCCCGGATATTCGCCCAATCTCCGGAAAAAAGCAGCGAGATCTCGGATGGATCGGCTGCGCCAAAGAAAACGAGAGAAATTTGGGTGACAAATCGGGGTAAAAGGATATTTCACCACCTTTATTTCAAAGCCCTTCCAAAAAATGTGAGGTTTTTTTGTTTGTTTTTAATGAGCCGAAGAGGGAGGCACCCAACGCGCTGTAGGTTGTTGGAGATCTCCTTTTTATTTCGAAGAATAATAATCACAGACCAAGGAAAATAACAATAATAATAATAATTATTAATAACAAAAAAGCAACGCGCCGCCATTAAATAATCTGCTACTTTGATATACAACATTTGACGTAGCACAATATTAATTCCTCTGCTTTTTTCCGTCTTTTTTTTTTTTTTTAATTTTTTTTTTCCCTTTTTTTTCCCCCCGTAGAGGCTCGAACAACGAAGGTAAAAATATCCACAGACAAAAGAGCACCGCGAGGAGAAAAGAACCACAGAGGTTACGGGGAGGAAGGAGGAATAATAATTCATATTCTGTACAGGACTCTACGCTCTAAATGTAATTTGCATTCAGGCTTTCGGGTCACATTTTCTAAATTAAAGGTGCTAAACACGACCACGTTACTTCATAACCCCCCCAAAAATTAACCCAGTACACAGCGAGGTACAAATTACAGCGATTTACAAATGAGTGCTGCTAGAGGAAGGCTCACATAGAAAAAAACCGTGTCTATCCTGACTCTAAAGCCACATGGAATAGGTAGATATTCTATGGTACAAAAAGGAAAAGAACCCAAAAAAAGAGACTCTAATATAGGTAGTATTCTTTCTCAGTGTCGTCAAACACAAGGAATCACTCCTAGGGGTTTAATTATCGATGCGCTTATCATTTATTTTTATATATAGTCCTTTTTTTTTTTTTTTTAATTTTTTAACGCGTGTTTTTGCCTTTTCCCCGCCCTTTCCCCCTTCTCTCTCTTCCTGCATCCACCTCACTCCTCCTCGTCCTCCTCGGCGTCTGCCTTTTCCTGCCCGCCGGAGCCGGGGCAGGCGCTTTTATTTTCCTTTTTCCACTTCATGCGGCGGTTCTGGAACCAGATCTTGATCTGCCGCTCGGTCAGGCAGAGCGCGTGGGCGATCTCGATGCGCCTCCTCCGCGTCAGGTAGCGGTTGTAGTGGAATTCCTTCTCCAGCTCCAGCGTCTGGTACCTGGTGTAGGTCTGCCGGCCTCGTTTTCTGTCCGTTCCTGCCGAATAAAGTCAGATTTGGGTCAGCTCGGGGCGGGTTTGGGGTTTTTCATTGGGTTTTGGTTTGGTTTGGTTTTTCTTTTGTGTAAAAACCGTTTTTTTTTTTTTTTTAATTTTTTAACGCGTGTTTTTGCCTTTTCCCCGCCCTTTCCCCCTTCTCTCTCTTCCTGCATCCACCTCACTCCTCCTCGTCCTCCTCGGCGTCTGCCTTTTCCTGCCCGCCGGAGCCGGGGCAGGCGCTTTTATTTTCCTTTTTCCACTTCATGCGGCGGTTCTGGAACCAGATCTTGATCTGCCGCTCGGTCAGGCAGAGCGCGTGGGCGATCTCGATGCGCCTCCTCCGCGTCAGGTAGCGGTTGTAGCGGAATTCCTTCTCCAGCTCCAGCGTCTGGTACCTGGTGTAGGTCTGCCGGCCTCGTTTTCTGTCCGTTCCTGCCGAATAAAGTCAGATTTGGGTCAGCTCGGGGCGGGTTTGGGGTTTTTCATTGGGTTTTGGTTTGGTTTGGTTTTTCTTTTGTGTAAAAACCGCTCAGCCAAAATCGCAACCTGGGCCAAAATGACCTTTAATTCGGAGGAAATTTTAATTTTTCCCCGCTGCTCGAGGCTTTGGCCACCTCGCCCTCGCGGTTCGCAGCCCCCCAAACACCCCAAACAGCCCAAATTTCATTTCCCTGCGTCTGGGGGCCAGCGCGGCCTCCGGGCCAACAGCAAAGTTCAGAAAGTTCCCTGCCCTCCCAGACTCCGAGTTCCTGCCTCGGTTTTCACGCAGACCCCAGAAACTGGGGGTGGTTTTGGGGGGAAATGAGAGCGGGAACAAAGAGGGGGGGAGAGACAGGGGGGGACATCTGCTGCCCCCAGAAATGCCCCCGGCTGTCCTCTGCCAAAGCTGCCGTCGGGGTGCCCTCCTGGAAGGCGTGCCGCGCTTTTAATCCTTCCAAGGGGATATTTCGGGCATTTTTGGGGCTCTCAGGGGGTTTCTCCCCACCCCAGGCCGCTCTTTTTTGGGGTGTGAGGACGGGAACAGCCTCAGCTCCCAGCCCAGATGGGCCAGCAGCCTCCGGCGGGCTTTGGAAAGGGCCCAGCTCCTGATTTTCCCCTCCGCCCGACATTTCCTGGATTCCTGATTGGGAATTATTCTACAATCTGGTGTTTGTGATCGCGGGGTGTAAACTCTGCTCGGAGCGTGTTCTTCCCCAGGGCAGCAGCCCTCGGCCTCTCCTCCTTCCACCTCCTCTCCCTCTTCTCCCCTTTTTCCCCCCAAACTGAACCCTTCTTCTTTTTTCCTTTCATTTTTTTCTTTTTCTTCTTTAAGAAGAAAAGATCCAGTCATTAAAAGGAAAAGGGTGTAAAAAAAAAAAAAAAAAAAGGGGGAAAATAGGCCTGGCTGAGCTGTAAAGTAAAAATGTGCAGGTCGTGGAATGCGGGTTGTAAAATCCGCTGAGGAGGAGAGAGCCATAAACCGCCGCTGAATGGGGATGACAACTCTATCTGTGCTCGCGGATGGAATTCCAGCAGCGGGATCGCACCCCGGCCACCGGCAGCGGCGCGGCAAGGGGGGCTGCAAGGGCGGGACCCCCGCTTTTACGCCGCAAGTCGAGTTTTTCTGGTTTTAGGCTCAGCTGATCCCAGAATATCCAGGTTTTTGGGGTTTTTTTTGGGGGGGTTTGCTCTGTTTCTTTCCAGCGCTGATCCTCGCAGCGTCACCGGCTGAAAAAGGAGTGAGCGGGGAGGGGGGCTTCTTAAACCTAAAGTGGGATAAAAGCCGAGATGAAGTGTTTACGACCAGAAATATTTGGTCTTTGATAAATCAACTGTAAAAGCGGATGAATTATGGAGCAGGTAATGGGAAGAGGTGACCACCAAATAAGAGCGAGGGGAACTCCTGCCCTGCCTCGGCTGCTGCGCTGCTCTCCTCCCTCCCGGCCAGCCCCCGGGCCCTCGGAACCAGCCCTCTCGCGGATTTTTCCGCCGCCGCGGAGCGGGGATGACGCTCCCGAGTTGTGGCTGGAAAAGGAGCTCACGCCTTGTGCCCCCTCAGGCGGGACAGCACCGCCGTTCTGCCGCCCCCCGGCATCCCAGGGGGGTGAGGAGCCCCGGGCACCGTGAGCGGCCCCGGGAGTGACCGCGGGCACCGTGACCGGCCCCGCGAGTGACCGCGGGCACCGTGAGTGTCCCCAAAAGTGACCGCGGGCACCGTGAGCGGCCCCACGAGTGACCGAGGGCACCGTGAGTGTCCCCAAGCGTGACCGCGGGCACCGTGACCGGTCCCAGGAGTGACCTCGGGCACCGTGAGTGTCCCCAAGAGTGACCGCGGGCACCGTGAGTGTCCCCAAGAGTGACCGAGGGCACCGTGAGCGGCCCCACGAGTGACCGAGGGCACCGTGAGTGTCCCCAAGAGTGACCGAGGGCACCGTGACCGGCCCCGCGAGTGACCGCGGGCACGGAACGGGGGCAGCGCCTAGCCCGGCCCCGGAGCGCTCCCGGGGACAGCGGGGCCGCGCCGGGACCCCTCCCTCGCGGGGGAAAGGGATATTTATTAATCGTTAATTGACGTTAATGCCCCGAGACGGAGCACGTCGGGCTCCGGAGGCGGCCCCGGGGGTCGGGATTTGTGCGGGGCCAGCGTGACCCGGATCGGGGCCGCCCCCGGAGCCCCCCCGGCTCCTGCAGGGCCGCGCTGGGCACCCCGAAAGGGACTGCCGGGAGGGTTTGGGGGCAGAAGGCGTCCCCCCTTTATCCCACAGCCGTCCGTCACCCATCCCTGGGTCCCGGAGGAGCCAGCGGGGCTCTCCCGGAGCGGGCAGTGAGGAGCTGCTGCCCCGACACCCCCGGGGTCCCTGACGCCCCAAAGAAACCCCCCCGGCCCTCAAAGCGCCCCCCGTGCCGAGTTCAGGGCCGGCTCCATCTCTCCATCCGCGCAGCTCCAGCCTGCGAATGCAGCCGCAGGAGAAGGGGCTGCCCGCGACCGCTGCGCCTCCGTCTGTCCCCTCCAGACAGACAGACAGACGGACAGACGGACACAGCCCCCATCAATATTTAAAGCTAAAAGCGCGGCTTTATGGCCGGGGTGGGGAGGACAGGAGTGGGTGGGGGTGTGTTGCTCCCC
>NW_024525879.1:0-21639 GCF_017590135.1 Pyrgilauda ruficollis | reverse complement strand
CCCAAACCCCCTCCCCCGGTCCTCCCCCCTCCCCGCGCTCTTACCTGTGCTCCTCATCCAGGGGTAGATTCGGAAGTTGCTGTCGCTCTGCAAATCCGAGTCCCTCGGGTCCGTTTTGCTGCAGCTCTGCTTGGAGGCGTCTCCCGGGCACATCATGGAGAGGTTTTGCTCGAAAGGGGAACAGTGCATGTTGAAGGAGCCGGGCTCCAGGCCGTAGCCCGAGGAGTACACGCTGGGGGGCTGGGGGTGCACGGAGCTGCCCCCGGAGTAGAGGCCGGGCATGGAAGCGGCGAAGGGAGGCGTGGATGCGGCCCCATAGCCCGCTCGTTGGCTGTTGGAGGCGAAAGCGCAAGAAGTTTGCTCGGGAAACACTCCGGATGGGAAAACCGAACTTGCGGCTTGATATTTAGAAAATAAAGCATTCGCATAATACAATGAACTCATAATTTGGCCGGGTGATTTGTAGGTCGGGACGTTTTAGTGTCGGTTTTACGAGGTACCGTGATATATTACGGAATTAGAGTCCAGATTTACACCAAAAAGGAGCCTTTTTCCTCCCGGCCCCGGTGACGCGCGGGCACGTGGCCGCGCCGGCGCCAATCGCCGCCCGCCCCCTCCTCGGGGGCACGGGACTGTGCGGCTGGATTTATAAAATATGATAAATAATTGATGTCCTATAAAACCCCGCGCGATCTCTGCTGGAAGGGGTGAAATTGTGCTGGAGTCGATAAGCAACCTGTAATCAGTTTTTGGTTTTTTTTTTTTTTTTCTTTCAGCTCGGAGCGAGGAAGAAAGGCGGGGGGGTGGTGGGGGGGAGGAAAAAATTAAAAAAAAATACATGAAGAAGGGGAGGGGGTTACAAGCACGTTGCTGACAAACCAGCGAGGCTCTCTCGGTCTCTCTCTGCTGGAGGAAAGGGAAGGGAGTTCTATTTATCCCTTTATTGATCCCCTCTAAATTTCCCCTCCTTCGCACCATTTCCTCGGCTCCGAGCTACTTTTTTCTCCAGACTGTCCATAATTCCCCCCCCCCCCCCCCCCCCCCCCCCAAAAAAAAAAAAAAGACAAATGTCTCATTGATACCTAATAGTTCCAGGCGGGTTTTTTTCCACCCCCCAAATGCCGCGCAGCTCTGTATCTGATTTATTCCAGCGCCACGGGCTTTGAGCCGCGCATCGAGCTGGCATTCGCGTTTCTTGTTGGGGAAAATAAAGGGGGCTGGGGTCTCTTGTTCGGCGCTTCTGCGGGGCCGAGCAGCTGCCGGCTCTGCTTTCTGCTGGCCAGCCACGGGAACCATCCAAAAACGCGAGCTCACCCTTGGGTTTTTTATTTATTTATTTTTTAATGTGCGGCCCCGGCTGGGGTGGGATGGGGAGAGGGGTGTAGAGAGTAAGAAAAATAAAAGAAAAATTTAAAAAAAGCAACAAAACCACCTCTGGGAGGCAGGAAAAGCAGACAATGGTGCGGGGTTCGCGCTGCTTTCTCCTTCCCCAAGGTTACAGCATCCCCGGCTCAGCTGCGCTCCTCACAAAGCCATCCCCACCCCGCACCGGGAGCGCCCGGGGCTGCCGCGGGAGGGCCAGGAGAGCGCCAAAAAAACACCAAAAACCCAAAAAAAACGCCGCGAAACGCACCGGAGGTTACCTGCAGAGGGGGTCTCCAGGAGCCGCCCGAGCTGTCAGGGCGGGAGGAAGAGGAGGAGAGCAGCAGGAGCAGCCCCGGGCCCTTCCCCTCCCCGGCCCCAGCCCTGCCCGGCCCGGCCGAGCTTTTGCCTTTTTGTCCGCGCACAAATTTTGAGTTTTTTAAATTTCCTTTCCATCCCAGCGGTTGCAGGAGGAAGCGGAGCAGGGCGAAAAGAATGATGTCACGGAATTCTCGCTTGTAAACTTTATTGTAACTTTTCTTCCGCCGCTTCCAGGTTTAGACAATAGAACAAAGTGGTGAAAGAACAACAAAATATAGCATTAGTTCCCCCAATAAAGTAATTCACGTATACAGTATACATTCTTTTTCACAGTTAACCTAAAGATCACTTTACAACTTGATTCACTGTGCGCATGCTAACTAAAGGAGAGAAAAACGCTTTTTTTTTCTTTTTTTTTTTTTTTTTTTTTTTCCCCTTTGGAAGGAACATTAAAAAATTGGGTTAAAAAAAAAAAAAGGAAAAAAAAAAAACTAACCGAGGCAAAGAAGAGGAGGGGAAAGTGAAGAGAGAGAAAGAGAGATAACTATAGCATAAATAGGCAGTTTCATGTTGTTGGGATGTTTGTCTCAATAGCTACCTCCAGTACACACAGATAAACCACAACAAAAATAAAAAACCAAACAGGACTGGGGAAATCACCAACTAAAACCCCCAAATTAAAAAAAAAAAAAAAAAAAAAAGTGCACAAATGTAATATCACATAACTCCTCTAGCGCTGAAAGCTATGTTAACCAACCCACCCCCCACGCCCCCGGAAAGAAGAGAGAGACAGGAGAGAAAGACAGAGAGAGAGAGAGGGAGAGGATTTCACAGTCATGTTTTACAGAAGCTATTGCGTTACACTACCGCTAGTTAATAACTGGCAAAAGGCAGCCGAGAGCTCCCGGAGCCTCCCGCCTCCTGCTTTGTATCAAAGCAGGATCGGGAAAGTGGCGCTCGCAGCTATATTGTTTTACAGCAATAAAAGGGGTTGGTTTTGTTGGGTTTTTTTGTGGTTTTTTTTGTGGTTTTTCTTTTTTTTTTCCTTTTTTTTTTTTTCTTTTCTACGCTTTGTTTTTCTGGTTTGTTGTTTTTGTCCCCCCCCCCAGCCCAGCCCACCCCTCCCTTACACCGACTGCCATTAACGCGGGGCTCGGGGGCTCTTCCACCCCAGCAGCGCTTGCCTTTCAGTCCTCAAAAATCCCTTTATTTCTTGTCCGCCTTCTGTGCTTCCCCTTCCTCGTCCACCTCCTGGGCTCTTTCCATTTTCTGTTTTTCCAGTTCTTCCTGCTCGCATTTGCTGCTGGGAAACTTGTCTTTGTTGTTCTCCTTTTTCCATTTCATCCTCCTGTTCTGGAACCAGATTTTGACCTGCCTCTCTGTCAATCCCAGGGCATGCGAGACCTCGATCCTCCGTTTGCGGGTCAGGTAGGGATTAAATAGAAATTCCTTCTCCAGTTCCAGCGTCTGGTAGCGGCTGTAGGTTTGCCTCCCCCTCCTGCGTCCGGCGGCTGCTGGGGGATGGCAAAGGTTGGGGTGGGAGAGGGGGGAAAAACCAGAGAAGGAGCTTGAGAGAAACATAAACCAGGCTCGGACGAGCCAGAGACCCCGGCAGGAAAAGCGGGAGGGAGAGGATGTTCCAGAGGGGAGATGGAGCCGGGGGAAGAGGGAGACCGGGGGAAGGAAAAGGGGAGAGGAAAGGGAGGGGGGGGGGTCGCCCTCAGCCCACCCCGAGCAGCCCGGCTGGAGCTGCGCTTTGCACACTGATTATCACCCCCAGCGCGACCACAGCGCAGCCCGGCCCCCCCAAAAAACAACCCCAAAAAAAGGGGAATAAATAAAAAGCTGCACCCGGAGAGAGGAGGCAGCGCGGCCGAGAGCCCGGAGCGAGCGGCGAACAAAAATGAAGGGGCTTTTTTTGAGGCTATAAAAGTGCCATAAACTTTAAGGACGCTTCCTTCCACAGAAAGCCCGGCTCGCTCAAGCCCCCAGAAGAAAAGGTCTCCTTCAGGGTAATTAAACTATAAAGCAATTTACAAGTGCAAAAGTTTACCCCCATAAAGCAGTAAAATACAGTCACCGGGGGGAAGAAAAAGGCGAGCGAAAGAAAGAAAGCCGGCAAAGAAGCGGGGGCGACAGAAAGAAAAGCAAAACACACCAACAAAAACTAAAAACTAAAGGGGCTGGGGGGCGAGCCGGGGGTTACTTCCCTACTCTCCGTTTTCGCCTCACCTTGCGGTCGCATCCAGGGGAAAAGCTGGGTGGGAGAAGGGCTCTGCTCGGAGCTCTCCGCCTCCTCTCCGAGGCCGCTGGCGGCCAGCTTGCAGTCCGCGTACTGCACCAGCTCGGGCTCCTGCGCCCCGAACAGGCTCTGCCGCTGCAGGGGCTCGTAGCCGTAGAAGTTGCCCGGGTCCCCATGGCACGCCACGGCGCAGGGGTTCTGCTGGTAAGGGGAGCTGGAGAGCGACGAGGCGCCGTGGTAGAACTCCTGGATTTGGGGAGGGTGCTGGAAGGTGCCCCCCGTGCTGGGTCCGTACACCACGGTGGGTCTGCCCCCCAGATCCTGGGCGAAGCCACAGTCATAGTAATTGGGGCGCAGGGAGTCGCCGGTTTTGTATTTGGAGAAGAGTGAGTTGACAAAATAGGAGCTCATTTTAATTTCAATAAGAGGTTGTTGGTTTTTTTTTTTTTTTTTTTTCCCCTTTTCCTTTTTTTTTTTTTTTTTTTTAAAGCAGGCGGAAAAAAAAAATTTAAAAAAATTATTAAAAAAAAAAAAAAATCACCCCCACAACAAACCAGACCGCGAGAATCTATTAGCAAAAAAAGAAAGCGCTAAGATGCTAAGCAACGACAGTTTGTGATTTCCAGGAATATAAAAGGAGGATATAATCAAAACTCTAAGCCTGCATGATATTGAATTCTTTCCTCCCCCCCCACCCCTAAAAAAAAAAAAAAAAAAATCGCCACTTAAAGAGTTCTCGCTTTACATTTCCAAGAAGAGATGCCAGTTCATAAACAGTTTTCAGTGATTTACTTCAGCGCAAATGAGTTGTTTCATATTTTGCAGTGTCTTTTCATGATCATTTGCATCTATTACCAAAACCTCATCCTATTGGCTTCTCCTTACTCCACACGGACTCTGCACCGCATGATTGTGAAAGGAAGAGTGTGGGAGAATAAAGAAGGAAAAGCGAGCGAGGGGGAGCGAGAGAGGGAGAGGGAGAGGGAGGGAGAGGGGAAGGGAGAAGGAGGTGGGGTGAATATACGGATTAAATATGTTTAACTACCTCCATTAATGAGATATCGCTCGCCTCGCGACAAATCACGTACCTAGACCACCCAAAAGATTGATTTTTGGGGAGTGTTGGAAAATTAAAGAGGAGCGCTCGCAGTCGTTAATTTCAAAATTTTAACGAGGCAGTTTTAGCCTTTTTAAATGTCAGGGTCGCTTTGGAAAACTGTAAAAGAACACGATTTAATTGCTACCAGTTTTAAAAGGTCCTATAAATGTAATTGGTATTTTAATACAAGTTATCAAATCATACAGCTTCTTATCCTAAACATATTTTAAAACAAACGAGGTAGTCATATTTAACATTTTAATGATCAATTTCCTTATTATTGATAAAGGTTTAACTATCGCATGAAGGGAATTGCGTTTGTAATAGCCCCAAAAAAGGCTGTAAACTGTTTAACAAACTATAAAGCGCCATAAAGCCGGGGATGTTGTTGTTGTTTATGCCGCACTCCATAAAAGCCGTTCGGGTTTTACGAGCGCGCTCCTCCGCCGCTGTAAACCCCGGCCTCGCACCGGAGCCTTCCGCGGCCGCGGCGAGGCGCGGAGGTGTCAATATTGAATTAAAACCGTCGCACTTTTCCAGCTAGAACATCGACTCCGCGCCGCTCGCCCTCGCTGCCTCCTCCTCCTCTTCCTCCTCCTCCTCAGCCAGGACTCGCTCGGGGGTGACTCCAAACTCCAAACTCCAAATTTGAGGCTCCGCTGGCCTCCAGAGCTGAGACCCTCCCCTCTGGCAGCCCCACCTCGCCCCCAGAACTTCCAGCTCTTTATTCCATTCCTCTTATTCCATTCCTCTTTATTCCATTCCTTTTTATTCCATTCCTTTTTATTCCATTCATTTTATTCCATTCCTTTTTATTCCATTCCTTTTTATTCCATTCCTCTTTATTCCATTCCTCTCTACTCCATTCTTTTTATTCCATTCCTCTTTAATCCATTCTTTTTTATTCCATTCCTCTTTATTCCATTCTTTTTTATTCCATTCCTCTCTATTCCATTCTTTTTAATTCCATTCTTCCTTATTTCATTTTTTTCCCCCCACCCACTTCTTCCCAGGGAAAAACCGGGGGGATGGGGACGGGGAGAGAGAAAAGATTTCTCTTTTATTGGCATTTGGTAACGGCGGAGCCGAAGTTGCCCCTCGGATGCCAGCGCTGCAATTTTCCACCGCCGGAACACACAGGGGGTAGATTTGGAAATTCATTTCTCGCACTCAGCAAATATTACCCAGACGTTTCCCAGTTAATAACGACTGCGCTGCCCCGGCCCCTCCAGAGCCCCCCGCAATTCCAGCTGGATTTTCCTTCCCAGCCTCTCTTTTTCCACCTCAATTTCGGGGTTTTTTTCCCCGCTTTGCCCCGCCTGTTTCTGCTGTTTCCCCATCGCCTCGGTCTGAAGGCAAAAAGTGAATTTTAGGAGGGTTCGGCTCCTGCCCGCCTCCAGCTGAGGGACAAAATTCAACCTCCGCCGCACGAAAAAAAAGAGGGAAAAGTTGAAATATTTCCGTTCTTCTACCTTGGTTAAAAAAAAAATCAAAAAATCCTCACTAAAATTATCAGTGGGGAAGGCAGGGAGCGCAGGAAGGCAGAAAAGAAGAGGAAAAAAATAAAAAAAAAGAAAGAAAACAAAGATAGCAACGGAATAAAACTTTAAACCCATCCTTTGAGAAATAATTTAAGTAAATACGCTTCTTTATTTTGTGGAGGGATAATTCCAGCGGAGCCTAAGAGCCTTTCCCAGTAATTATTGCTGCCGGAGCACTTGCGGCGCTATAATTAAGGCTTTTCTCGCCCCTCTAAAAGACGAGTTAACATTTTCTTTTTTCTCCCCACTTTTATTGCCAATTGAGCAGATTTTGGGTTTCATCGCGCAACATAAAAAGCCCCGAAAATGGTGCAGAGGAGTAAACAGAGCTTCGTAACCTGGCAAAGGGGGAATATTCAGGGGAGAGGGGGGGAAAAAAATCAAAATTAAATGGAGAAAAGTGATTTTCCAGCAGAAGTTTCTCCCGCTGTGGGTGTTCCCGAAGTTTGGGAAGGGGAAAAAGGGCAGGAATTGGCGGAAGTTGTGGTGGGAAGGGAAGGTTTTGCTGGAGTGAGGATGGGTTTGGGAGCTCCGCGAAGCCCCGAAATCAATGGCTGATCCTAAATCATCGCCGCGCCGGACTCGGCTCCCGATGAAAGGAAAATGTTTCCATTCCAAGGAAAACCGAGCGGGGCCGGGCGCGAGTGCGTGCCGCGGAGAGATAATTTATAAATACCCAGCGGAGGAAAGATTTTTTGGGAATTCATAAGGAAAAAAAAAAAAATAATAATAAAAAATGAAAGATCCTCAAATCCTCTCCTTGCTAAACCCCAAGTTCGCTCTGCTCTGCCTCTGGCCGAATGCACAGGGGCGAGATTTTTCTTCATTTCCCTCATTTGTTTCTGTTTGCGCTCGTATTTCACTCCGGGGCGTTGAAACGGAGCCTCGAGGTGCCCAAACTTTGCCTCTCCCAATAAGAATTCCCACCCTGGGCTGCTGCGTGTGGGTTGGAATCGATCCGCCCTCACCCAAAATCTTGATTTTTTGGAGCGACGGGAGCGGTTTCGGGTGGAACTTGGGAGCAATTCTCAGTCCGGGAAAAAAAAAAAAACCCGTTTGTACCAATTTGAAAGAAAACCCATCTTGAAATTATTGCCGCGGTTTGTAGCGGGAGAATTACAACATCTGAGTCTTTTTTTAATTTTTTTTTTTTTTGCCTCGTAATTCTGAGGAATCAAAGGCCAAAATCAAAGTGAACTCGTGGAGTTAAAAGTTGACGTTATTGCCGCCGCGTCAGGGGTGTATTCATATGTACCCCAAACCCGGGTGGTTTAAGAGCGTTTTGGGTTCATTTACTCGTTCGTGGCATTTAAAAAAAAATATTTCTGAAGCTGTTAAAGTGAAGAATTCAAGCGAGGAGCATCAGCCTTGCCCAAAGATGGGGCAGTGGCTCAACTTCTAAAAGAAACAAATGCTCTTGTTTTGTTGCATGCTTGAGTTGGTTTTTTTTTTATTTTTTCTTTTTTTTTTTTTCTTTCCTGCGGTGGCTGGGATTATAAAACACATAAAATATCGAGCGGGGAAAGCGCAGATCATCCTAACGGCCGAGAGGAAAAATATCGTCCCGGTCCTGCGCGTCCCTTTCTCCCCGAAATCTTCGAGCCGCTCTCTTTTTTCAACCCTGCAGACGTAAATCTGCGGGCTTGGGGTAATTTCAGCTGTCCTCCCACCTCCAGAGCAGCAGAAAACAAAACCCGGCTCTTTTTTTATTCCCTTTTAAACCAACATTTAGCAGAGATGCGCGCCCCACCTCGTTGCCGCGCGTTGCGGGGTGTTTTTTCCCTTCGCAGCTTGGCATAATTTTATAAAAAAAGGAGGAGATGTAAGCTATAAAATGGGCAAAACGGCGATAATTAACCCAATATTTTACCTAATGGGATCAAGGTGTTCGCGCCCAGGGGGCGCCTCTAACGTGGAGCAACGGCTCCACCTCGCGGCCGCGCGCGGAACTGCAGCGGAGAGTCCCCGCCGGGGAAAAAACCCCAAAAAAGGGAAAAAAACACCCCCAAA
This sequence comes from Pyrgilauda ruficollis, assembly GCF_017590135.1. Taxonomy (NCBI): domain Eukaryota; kingdom Metazoa; phylum Chordata; class Aves; order Passeriformes; family Passeridae; genus Pyrgilauda; species Pyrgilauda ruficollis. The sequence continues at coordinate 13,064 of NW_024525879.1, read as the reverse complement.
AAAGGGGAAAAAGCATCAAAATTAAAAACGCCGCTCCTCCCTGCGAGGATGAAACAGAGTAAAAAAGTGTAAAAAAAGGAAAGGAGGCGAGGGAGGGAAAGAGGAGGAAAGTGAGGATGAGTTTTTTTGTCACCTCTCCGCCCTCGCCGCGCTGGAGTTTTCTCCAAGCGCGGCAATAAAAAAATAAAATTTATAAGAAAAAAAAAAAAAAAAAAAAAAGAAGAGGAGAAGCGAGTTGGCTTTTGAAACGAGCTATTGTTTCAAATTCCGAGACTAAACAATTGGTCATTCTGCTGCCCGGGGCTGTAAAGTCATAAAGAGCTTCCCCAGCCCAGACGTCTCGCCAGAACTTGGAGTGCGCGGGCGCTGGGGGTGCCTCCTGTGCGTGCGTTGTTGTTGTTTTGTGCAGGCCTGGAATTGCTTTAAAGAGGAAAAAAAAGAAAAAAAAAGGGGGAAAAAAAAAAAAGGAAAAAAAAAAAAAAAAAAAGAAAGAGAAGGGGGGGGGGGGGAAGGGGGAGGAAAACCAACCAGCAATTCCCTCCCCACCTGATATTGCAGGGATTTTTGTAAGGATTGGGAAAGGCACTCAGCAGGAGCGTCCCTTCAGATAAAGGATTTCTAACAGGAAAATAAAAGGGATTTTTCCCAGACAAATAATTCATGGAAGTCCCAAAACATCCTCCAGCTGCAGGAGCCTGGAATTTCCTGTCACCTTCCAAGCAAATCAGCCTGCTCGGAGTGCAGGGATTTTAAAATTCAGAGAGGAACGAGAAACGCGGGCGGTAAAACAAAGGAAAAGGAGGAGAAGGCGGTGGGCGCGAGCGCTTTCCGCGCTGGGCTTCCCCCGCTGCCGGCTCCTCGGAGTAATTTAGGAGTTCCTGAAAGTTTCCCTGCGCTGTTTCCTTTACAGCCGCTCAGTTCCTTAACCTTCAGAAATTTATACCCTATAAACTTTTATAGCGGTCATATTCTTTTATGGCGGCACACTGCGCTGAATTTTCCTTTCTTTATGACAAGTTCCTTCCCTTTCTCTCCCTTCCCTCCGCAAGCCCCAAAAATCTTCCTTCTTCTTTTGTGTTCTTTTCAGGGCTGCCCCAAAGAAAGGAGATTTTTTTGGCCTTTTTTTCCCCCTTGAGAAGTGAAATATTGCCCTTTAGAGCGGCCCATTTTGTTAAAAATTGGTGGGAAGGGGATTCCGGGCTCTGTTTCTCGCTACCTGTTTCCTGCGGGCTCGGCAGGACTCGGGGTTTGTTCGGCGCTCCTTAGTTGTTATTACTTTAATTTTATTTATTTATTTGTTTTTAATATAAAACCGCTTTCCAGGCGCTTGCGGGGCTTCGAGAGCCAAAGGAATTTCGGGAGGGAATCGCAGGAATCGCTCTTGGAGAAAGGAAACCCGAGGTGACGCCGGGCGGGGGGAGCGGGTGGGGTTTCCCCGTTGGGATTTTTTGGGTTTTTTTGGGGTTTTTTTGCGTCTTCTCGGGCGAAGTTTTTCCTCGGGCGAGAGGGGAATAAAGCGAGGAGAGGCAGAAAATCCACTCGGAGCCTTTTCCCCTCAGGCTGGGGCGGGAATAAAGAGAAGGAACCTCCAAAAAAAAAAAAAAAAAAAATCAGAATTAAAGGCGCGGGCAAAGGGGAGGCGCAGAATTTCAACTTGTGTCAAAAATAAAAACCCGAGGGGAATCGTTCCCACTCCTCCCGGGCTGATTTTTGGAAACCTGAACCCAAAAAAAAAAAGCCCAAAAAAAACCCCAAAAACCCAGGGAAGCACGGGGGGAATGATCGCAGAATTTGGGGTGAGGAACACAAGGACAGCGCTGCTCGTTGTTCTAAAATCGATTTTTATTCTGGAGCATTAAAACATCTCTGGAAAATACATCCGGGCTGATGCTACAGAAAACAATTCTTCCAACTTTTTTTTTCTTTTTTTTTAAATTTTTTTAAAGATTATTTCCTAATAAAATCAGCTAACATCTTCAATTCTGTTCTCAAAGAACCTCATAATCGTCATCTTAAAAATATCTGCTCTTTAGCACAACTCTAAGGAAAGTGAGGGAAAAAAAACCAAAAAAAAAGTTCCTAAATCCCGGTGGCCGATGGGGTCGCAAAACATCGAGGAACTCGTGGAAAACGCGTCTGGAAATGAAAATAAAGAGGATTTTGGCGAATCCGGGCTCCGTTGGAGACGTGGAGGATTCACCAAACCGGCCTGGAAAAATCCTGCCCGGCTCGAGCCTCATTTCCCACCCGTTTTATTTCGTTTAATCGCATTTTTTTTTTTACAAAATAAATCGGCGTTTGGAGAAATCTTCCTGCTGCCCGCAGCTCGAAACGCCTCAAAAATGGAATTTTTTGTCAGTTGGGGTTTTAAAGGCAGAGCGAAGTTTGGTGGCGCTGAACTCCCGCCGGCAGCAGAAGGGTTAAATCTGGGAGCAGGATGGAAAGTTTGACACGAGGAAAACCCAAAAAATGAACCCAAAAACCCCAAACAATTTTCTGGGGAATTGTCTGAAACCCTCCAGCTCTGGTTTCTCCTCAAGGTGGGGAGATAATTTGGTTTTTTTGGGGGGTTTTTAACCACTCAAGGGGGGGAGATAATTTGGTTTTTTGGGTTTTTTTTTGGGGGGGTTTTTAACCCTTTTTGGGAGGGTTCGGAGCGGCGGAAATTTCAGCGCAGCTCCTCGGGTTTTATCTCGGGATGGCGGAGGGAGGGAAGGAAAAAATAGGGAAAAAAAACAGAAAAAAAAGCAGGAGCGGTTTGCGAAATGCAAATCCGCGAAGGTTCGCGATCGCCGCCCCAGAGCGGCCCCGGGCCCGCCGGTAAATCTGCCCCGGAGCGAGGCCCGGGAGGGGCTGGAAGCAGATTTGGGCTGGTTCCGCCTGGAAAACGGCACGGAAAATTGCCCCTTTTTTCTGCTTTTTTTCTGCTTTTTTTTTCCGATTTTTTCCGCTTTTTTCTGCTTTTTTCTGGTTTTTTTTCTGATTTTTTTTCTGATTTTTTTCTGCTTTTTTTCTGATTTTTCCCAGTTTTTTTCTGACTTTTTCTGGTTTTTTTTTCTGACTTTTTCTGTTTTTTTTTTTTTCCTGCCTTTTTTTGCTTTTTTTCTGCTCTTTTTCTGCTTTTTTTCAGCTCTTTTTCTGCTTTTTTTCTGCTTTTTTTCTGTTTTTTTCCTGCTTTTTTTCTGATTTTTTCCCAGTTTTTTTTCTGCCTTTTTCTGTTTTTTTTTTTCCTGCCTTTTTCTGCTTTCTTTTTCCGCTCTTTTTCTGCTTTTTTTTTCTGCTCTTCTTCTGCTTTTTTTTCCCTGCTTTCTTTCCTGCTTTTTCTCTGTATTTTTCTGCTTTTTTCTGCTTTTTCCTGCTCTTTTTCTGCTTTTTTTTCTGCTCTTTTTCTGGTTTTTTTTTTTCCTGCTCTCTTTCCTGCTTTTTCTCTGTATTTTTTTTCTGCTTTTTTTCTGCTTTTTCTCTACCTTTTTTCCTTCTTTTTCTCTACCTTTTTTCTGCTTTACCTCTGCCTTTTTTCTGCTTTTTTTCCTGCTTTTCTTTCCTGCTCTTTTTCTGCTTTTTCTCTGCTTTTTTTCTGCTTTTTTCTGCTTTTTCCCCCTGCTTTTCTCTGTTTTTTTTTTCCTGCTTTTTTTCCTGCTTTTTTCTGCTTTTTCCTCCCCTCTCCCCGTCCCGGAGCCCCTCCAACCCCTCAAAGTCCAAATTCCGCGCACGGAGCCGAGTGGAAACATTTATTTCAATTTTTTTCCGTTTTTTTCGGGTTTCTCCCAGCCACCACCAACCGAACTCTTCAGAGAACTTTAAAAATCTTTTTTACAAAATTAAGAAAAAGCCACGGCGGGGACAGAAGCTCCAGCACTGACAGAAACACGAGCACGAAACACGGGTCACAACACGGAACCCCCCGCCCCCACCCCGCCCTCCCCAACCCCAAATCCATCCTGAAAAAAACCCAAAAAACCCAAAAAAACCCCAAATCCCGCCCTGCATCCGCCGGGGTGAGGATGAGGATGGAGCCCCGCGGGGAAAATTCGACCCCAAAAATCCCCGTGGGGCCACCCCGAGCCCGAGCGCGGCGACTTCAAGTATTCAAAAAGAAGAATTAAACAAAAAAAATTTAAATAACAATAATAATAAAAAAAGCCGGGCTGGGGTTGACGCTTTTATCCCTGCAGCAGCTCCAGGAAAAAACCCAAAAAGTCCCAAAAATCCTCAATAAATTATAAATATCGAGCGCTAGGAACGAGCGGCCCCTCCCTGAAAGCTCCACTAAGGTAGTTTGTTTTTCTTTTTCTTTTATTTTCTTTTATTTTCTTTATTTTTTTCTCTTTTCTTTTCTTTTTTTTTTTTTCTTTTTTTTTCTTTTTTTTTTTTTATTTTTTTCTCTTTTTTTTTCTTTTTTTTTTTTTTTTTTTTTTTAATTTTTAACCTAGAAAATCCCGTTCTTCCTCTTCTCTAAAAAGTCAGGAATAAGTTGGCGGGGGTTCTTCCGCTCCTTTTCTTTTCCTCCTAAATCATTTACAATTCGGCTCGGGGGGCGCCCTACGCTCCCCCCTCTCTCTTTCCCTCTCTTTTTTCTCTCCTTCCCAACCCCAAACCACCCAAAATCGGGCGTTTCTGCCCCAAAAAAAAACCCAAAAACTTTTCCCCCAAGTCCCAATTCGGCCGCCATCCAAATTCCGCCAAATAATTCAAATAAAGGAAATTCTGCATGGCGGACAGAGCAAAAAAAAAAATGAAATTAAAAAAAAATTGGGGACCCCAAATTTGGGGATGTGGAGGAGCGGCGACCCCGGGCTGGCAAATGATTTGTTGGGTGTAATTAAAGGCGAGCCTTAATGAATGTGTCTGTCTTGCGGCGGATTAATTAAATCGTCTGGGTGCTCGGGAGCGTCTGGGAGGGTTCGGGGTGGGCGGATTTGGGGGAAAAAAATCAAAAATCTTTGTCGGTGAATGGAGAAAAGAACGAACGGAGAGCTTTGGGGGTGGCGGGTTTGGGGTCGGGTTTTTATTTGGATTTTTCAGGGGGAAAAATTAAATAAAAAAGGGGAAAAAGTTGTTCTGACAGCGCGGGGGAAAAGGAAACAAGGGAGGAGAAAAGAGCCCCAAAAAGGAAAAAAGAAATGAACTCCAAAAGGAGCCGCTGAGATTTAAAAAATGAAAATCATCAAAATTTCAGCTGGAGCAGCCGAGCTGGGACTGGGGGGGGGACCCCGCGCTGGTTTTTGGGGGGTTTGGAGATAAATTCGGAGATTTGGGGGCTCTGCCTCTGTCTGCTGTCACTGCCTGTCCCAAAAAGGGCCGGGCTTTGGGCTGAGTTACCTCCAGAAGAAGAAAAAGGATTTAAAAAGTGAAAAAAACCAAAATTTCAGCTGGAGCGGCCGAGCTGGGACAGGGGAAAGGATCCGGGGCTGTTTTTTGGGGCGGTTTGGAGATAAATTGTGAGATTTGGGGCGCTGCCTCTCTGCCCTGTGATTCCTTACCCCAAAAAAGGGCTGAGTTAGGGTCAGGGTTGGAAGAAAAAGAGAAGAAAAGAGATTTAAAAACTGTAAAATAGCCAAAATTTCAGCTGGAACAACTCGGGGGGAGGATCCAGGGCCGCTTTTGGGGCAGTTTGGGGGAAAACGCTGAGATTTGGGGCTCTGCCTCTCTGTCCTCCCACTCCTCGCCCCAAAAGGAGCCGCGCTTTGGGCCGAGCTGCCCCAAAAGACAAAAAGAGATTTTTAAAGAGGAAAAAACCCAAAATTTCAGCTGGAACAGCAGAGCTGGGACTGGGGGGAGGATCCCGCGCTGCTTTTGGGGCAGTTTGGGGATAAATTGTGAGTTTGGGGGCTCTGCCTCTCTGTCCTCTGGTTCCTTGCCCCGCTTTGGGCTGAGTTTCACCAGAAGAAGAAAAAGAACTGAAAAAATTAAAATAAACAAAACTTCAGCTGGAAGAGCGGTGGGAGGAGGATCCGGAGCCGCTTTTGGGGCAGTTTGGAGGAAAACGCTGAGATTTGGGGCTCTGTCTCTCTGTCCTCTCACTCCTTGCCCCAAAATGAGCCGCGCTCCCTCCAGAAGAAGAAAAGTGGTTTAAAAACCGAAAATAACCAGAATTTCAGCTGGAACAGGTCTGGGGGAAGGATCCAGCGCCGCTTTTGAGGCAGTTTGGGGGAAAACGAGGAGCTTTGGGGGCCTCTTTGCCTCCCGTCACTCCTTGCCCCAAAAGGAGCCGCGCTTTGGGCCGAGCTGCGCCAGAAGGAGAAAAAGGATTTAAATATTTAAAATAACCCAAATTTCCGCCGGGAGAGCGCGCGGGCGAGGACCCCGCTCTGTTTTTTGGGGCAGTTTGGAGAAAAACGCGGAGATTTGGGGCACTGCCTCTCTGTCCTCCCGCTCCTTGCCCCAAAATGAGCCGCGCTGCAGTTCCCTCCAGCAGAAAAGTGATGTCAAATTCAAATTTCCGCCGGGACAGCGCGCGGGCGAGGATCCCGCGCTGGATTTTGGGGCAGTTTGTGGCTAAATGCCGAGCTCGGGGGCTCTGCCTCTCTGTTCTCTGATTCCTTCCCCAAAATGAGCCGCGCTCCCTCCAGAAGAAAAGCGACGTAAAATTCAAAATAACCAAAACTTCAGCCGGAACAGCGCTCGGGGGAGGATCCGGGGCCGCTTTTGGGGCAGTTTGGAGAAAAACGCCGAGATTTGGGGCTCTGCCTCTCTGTCCTCCGATTCTTTGACCCCAAAATGAGCCGCGCTGGAATTCCCTCCAGAAGAAAAGCGATGCAAAATTCAAACTTCAGCCGGAACAGCGCTCGGGCGAGGACCCCGCTCTGATTTTTGGGGCAGTTTGGGGATAAACGCTGAGATTTGGGGCACTGCCTCTCTGTCCTCTGATTCCTTCCCCAAAATGAGCCGCGCTGGAATTCCCTCCCGAAGAAAAGCGATGTCAAATTGAAAAGAACCAAAACTTCAGCCGGAACAGCGCTCGGGGGAGGATCCTGCTCTGATTTTTGGGGCAGTTTGGAGAAAAACGCCGAGCTCGGGCGCTCTGCCCCTCTGTCCTGTCTCCTTGCCCCAAAATGAGCAGCGCTGGCGTTCCCTCCAGAAGAAAAGTGACGCAAAATTCAAACTTCAGCCGGAACGGCGCTCGGGGGAGGATCCCGCTCTGATTTTTGGGGCAGTTTGTGGCTAAATGCCGAGCTCGGGGGCTCTGCCTCTCTGTTCTCTCTCTCCTTGCCCCAAAATGAGCCGCGCTGCAGTTCCCTCCAGAAGAAAAGAGATGTAAACTCGAAAATAACCAAAACTTCAGCCGGAACAGCGCTCGGGGGAGGACCCCGCTCTGTTTTTTGGGGCAGTTTGGGGCTAAAAGCCGAGCTCGGGCGCTCTGCCCCTCTGTCCTCTCCTTGCCCTGCTCCTTGTTCATCTTCTTCATCTTCATCCTCCTGTTCTGGAACCAGATCTTGACCTGGCGCTCGCTGAGGTTCAGCAGCCGCGCCACCTCGTGCCGCCGCTCGCGGGTCAGGTACATGTTGAACAGGAATTCCTTCTCCAGCTCCAGCGTCTGGAATTTGCTGTACGGGCAGCGCTTCTTGCGCGAGGAGCGCGCCTGCAGCCAGCCGGCCGCGGGGTTGGCTGAGGGATGGGGGGATTGGGGAAAAAAGGGGGGGAAATGGGATTTTTGGTGGGTTTTTTTTTAAAAAAGGGGGTAAGGGGGTGTTGGGAGGGGCGGTGGAAGGAAGTAAAAGAAGGTAAAAGAAGGGGAAATAAGGTGAAAGGAATTTTTAAAATTTTTAAATGGGATGAAGTGAAGTGAAATGAAGTGGAATAAAATAATAAAAAAAAATATAAAATAAGATAATAAAAATATAAAATAAAAATATAAAATAAAATAAAAATATAAAATAAAATATATAAAATAAAATAAAATAAAATAAAATAAAATAAAATAAAATCACAAACAAACAAACAAACAAAAGCAAAACAAAACACTGAACCCAAACCAAACCAAATAAACTGAACCAACCAAAAAACCAAAACCAAAGTAAAACCAGACCAGACCAAAACACCCAAAACAAACCCAAAAACCCAAACAAACAAACAAACAAACAAAACAAACTCCCAGCTAAAATCCCAACCCTCCAGGCCAAAAAAAAACCTTAAAAAAACTCAAATAAACCCCTTAAAAACTTCAAAAAAAACCCCAAAAAACTGGAAAAAACCCAAAAATCCCCCCAAAAACCCAAAAATTCCAGCGAGCCGGGGTCGGGATTGGGGGGGGCACGGGGGGTGGGGGAGGGGCGCTGGCCCCGCACCCCAAATTTGGGTGAACCCTGAGGGGTTTGAGGGAATTTCTGCAGGATTTTGGTGAATTTCTGCAGTTTTGGGTGAACCTCGAGGTTTTGGAGTTCATTTCTGGGAGTTTTGGGTTCATTTCTGGGAGTTTTGGGTTCATTTCTGGGAGTTTTGGGTTCATTTCTGTGGGTTTTGGGTGCACCCGGAGATTTTTGGTTGAATTTCTGCAAGTTTTGGGTTTATTTTTGCAAGTTTTGGGTTTATTTTTGCAAGTTTTGGGTTTATTTTTGCAAGTTTTGGGTTTATTTTTGCAAGTTTTGGGTTTATTTTTGCAAGTTTTGGGTTTATTTCTGTAAGCTTTGGGTTCATTTCTGAGGGTTTTAGTTTTATTTCTGCAAGTTTTCGGCTCATTTCTGCAAATTTTGGGTTTCTTTCTGCGGGTTTTGGGTTCATATTTATTGGTTTTGGGTTCATTTCTGCGGGTTTTGGGTTTATTTTTGCTGGTTTTCGGTTCATTTCTGCAAATTTTGGGTTCATTTCTGTCGGTTTTGGGTTCATTTTTGCTGGTTTTCGGTTCATTTTTGCTGGTTTTGCGTTCATTTCTGCGGGTTTTGGGTTCATTTTTGCTGGTTTTGGGTTCATTTCTGCGGGATTTGAGTTAATTTCTGCTGGTTTTGGGTCCTCCCGGGGTTTTTGGGGTCCCACCCCACCTCCCCACATCCCACTCATTTTGCGTTCATTTCTGCGGGTTTTGGGTTCATTTCTGCGGGTTTTGGGTCCCCCGGGGTTTTTGGGGTCCCACCCCACTCCCCACATCCCACTCTATTAAACCACCCCCAAAATTCCCTTTTCTCCCCATTTCCCGCAGGATTTGCTCCCCCAGCCCCGTCCCTCAGGGAGGGGAGACCTGGAGGGGATTTCCCTGAATAAATCCTGACAATTCTTATTTTTTTAAATTATTTTTTGGCCAAAAAAAGCCCCGAATCTGCCAAAAACTTCCTCTGGGAGCTGCTGCCAGAGGTCTGGACAGCGTCACCCAGAGCCAGAGAAATGCAGCCAAAAAAAAACCCCAAATAAATAAAAAATAAAAACAAATAAATAATGAATTAAATTTTATTTTTTAAACAAAGATCGGAATTAATTAAAAAAAATTAAATAAAAGGATAAAAGGGGTAAAATTAAACTTGAAAGCAAGAAAATTTTCAAATAAAGAAACTGAATGAATGAATGAATGAATGAATGAATGAAACTATTAATAAATAAAATAAAAGTATAATTTAAAGTAAAAAATCAATAAAAGCCAGCCCGTCACGCTCGTGGGTGGGATTCAAAAAACAACAAAAAAAAAGATATTTTGGGAATTTTGGGAATTTTTTCCACCAGGGGAGGGGAGGCATACACGAAATTTTGGGAGCTGGCAGAGGCCGAGGTGGTGAAAATCGCTAAAAAAATCAATATATTGAATATTTCCCGTTAAAAAAAATAAAATAATCACTCAGTGCCAGTCCCGCCCCCGCCAGGTTTTTGCGCGGTTTTTTCCTCTTGTAATTGCCTCGATCTAAGATGCATAATTAATTATTAAAGAGGAGGAAAGCTGTTAATAATTGATATTGTTAATCCTGCTCGCCATCCTTTAAGGGCAGATCGGCGAGTTTGGGGCATTTTGGGTCGTTAAAATGTGGTTTTAGTGCTTCTTTTTGGGTCTTTAAAATGCGTTTTTATTTCTTCTTTTTGGGTCTTTAAAATGCGTTTTTATTTCTTCTCTGCTCGCAAATCCCCGAGCAGGAAGGAGAAAGGGGAGAGGTCCTGGCACCTCTTTTATTTTGGTTTTTTTTCTTTAAAATCCAGTAAAATTAATTAACAGCTTCCAGGCAGGGATTCATTAGGGAGAAACAAAAAAATAAAAAATAAAAAAATGGGGGGAAAATGAGGAAATCAACATCAGGACTCGCTGCAAAACCACCCTGAAGGAAATTTAATTATTATTTAAATTTTAAAAAACCACGCGGAAACCAGAGCGCGCCCAGGCTTTGACAGCGATTATTTTGGGACAAAAAGTTCCGTTTTCGGGTGTTTTCTTTGCCGCGATCATTCACCGCCGGGCTGGAGTTTGTTCTGGATCTCTGCCCGGCACAAGAGAAAAGAACTTTTCTTTTTTGTTTTTTTGTTTTTTTTTTTTGGGGCTGCGGGCGAGTTCAAAGAGAGGGGAAAAAAGGAAAATAAATTAAAAGTAAATTAAAAAAAAAAAAACAAACAAAAAGCGCCACCAGAGCGCCCCGCAAGAGCGCGGGAGGAAATCGCGAGGGGGAGAGAATTAAATTAAAAAGTATTTTCGGTTTTTAATGGGAAAAAAGTTCATTTAAAGGAAGAAAAAAACGGGAATCTCGGCCCGGCCGGCGGCTGCTGCTCTGCCAGGCTGGAAAAATTCTGTTTTTCATGGAAAAATTCAGTTTTTTATGGGAAAATTCAGGGGTTTTAATGGAAAAAAATCGGGTTTTTTAATGGAAAAATCTTTCCCGGGAAGGCAAAACCGCGGCGGGGTCACCTCGGAGCGGAAAGCAGGTGACAGCGGGAGGTGACAACGCCGCTGCTCCCTCCCTCCACCCCAAATTATCATTAAAAATAACAATAATAATAAGATCCGTAGCATTAAGCGCCCCCCAGGCAGATTATTAATATTATTTTAAATTTATATTCCGAGCGGAAAAAGCCCAGGCTGGAGCTGAACGCTCTCCCCAGTCTAAACCACGAATAAAAACTGATATAAAACCGATATAAAACTGATATAAAACCGATATAAAACCGAAATAAAACCCAAATAAAACCGAAATAAAACCGATATAAAACCGATATAAAACCTAATTAACTCCAACGCCCCCTCCCTCCTTCTCCAGGTTTGGTTTTTTTTTAAAAGGAGCGTGACTTTGAGACACACAGCCCCGCGTTAATAAACAAACAATTAACAGCGCTAATCAACTCCGCGGCCGCCAGGAAGCGCCGGCAGAGCCGCGGAAGCAGCGCGGAACATCCGCTGAACTTTTTTTCCCGAAGATTTTCCCTCTTTTTCCCCATTTTTCTCCCCATTTTTCTCTCTCGCTCTCCGCCCCCGCGGTCATTCCGCGCTTCGCTCCCAGCGAACTTTTTCCTGGAGATTTTTCCTCTTTTTTCCCTTTTTTCCCCCCTTTCTCTCTCCCTCTCTGCCCCCGCGGAGTTTCCGCGCTTCACCCCATGAACTTTCTCCCTGCGATTTTTCCTTTTTTCCCCCCATTTTTCCCCCTTTTCTCTCTCACTTTGCGCTCCCGCGGAGTTTCCGCTCTGCCCGCTGCCCCTCCGCCCGCGGAATTTCCTCCCTTTTCCTCCCCTTTTCCTCCCTTTTCCCCCTTTTCCCTCATTTTCTCCCCTTTTACTCCGTTTTCCTCCCTTTTTTCTTCCGTTTTCCTCCCTTTTCCCCCATTTTCCTCCCCTTTTCACCCCTTTTCCTCCTTTTTTCTCCCCCTTTTCCTCCCTTTTCCCCCTTTTCCCTCATTTTCTCCCCTTTTACTCCGTTTTCCTCCCTTTTTTCTCCCGTGTAAAGGGTGAAGTGGAAAAAAATGAAGGGTAAAGTGGAAAATGTAAAGGGTGAAGTGGAAAAAAATTAAAGGGTAAAGTGAAGAAATGAAAGGGTAAAGTGGAAAAAAAATAAAGGTTAAAGTGAAAAAATGAAAGGGTAAAGTGGAAAAAAATACAGGGTAAAGTGAAAAAATTTAAAGGTTAAAGTGAAAAAAAATAAAGGGTAAAGTGAAGAAATGAAAGGGTAAAGTGAAAAAATAAAGGTTAAAGTGAGAAAAAATAAAGGTTAAAGTGAAAAAAATGAAAGGGTAAAGCGAAAAAATTTAAATGTTAAAGTAAAAAAAAAAAAAAGCCTAAAGTGAAAGAATTTAAAGCCTAAAGGGGAAGAATTTAAAACCTAAAGTGAAAGAATTTAAAGCCTAAAGTAAAAAAAATTTAAATCCTAAAGTAAAAAAAAATTAAACCCTGAAGTAAAAATATTGAACCCTGAAGTAAAAAAAATTGAACCCTGAAGTAAAAGAGAATATTAAATCATGAAATAAAAAAATTAAACCCTGAAGTAAAAAAAATGAAACCCTAAAGCAAAAAAATGAAACCCTAAAGCAAAAAAAAAATCAACCCTAAAGTAAAAATATTAAAAGCCCTAAAATGAAAAAAAAAAATTAAAAATTTTTAAAAACCCAAACAATAAAATAAAAAAAAAAAATTAAAACCCTATAATAAAAAATCCTCAAATAAAAAAATTAATTTTAAAATATAAAAAATAAAATAAAAATTAATTTCCCCGATTTTTTCCCAGCAGGAGCGGGCGCAGCCGCGCCTTCGCGGCGGTTCCGCGGCCGCGCTGCCGGGCGCTCCGGGCCCGAATGCGGCTCCAAGTTTTCTCCGCGCTGCTGATAAAGCGCCGGGCCGCGCGTAAATCACGCGCTGTCATCCGCCCTGCCCCGCGCTCCGCTGCTTTATGTGCGCTGCCAAACGTCAGAGAGGCGGAAAAAAATAAATAAAAAACCCACCAAAAAAAAAAAAAAAAAAATTAAAAAATTAAATAAGCCGCCGCTCAACGCGGATATTTTGATTTTTTTTTTTTATGTTTCCGCTTCCTCCTCCCCCTCCCGAGCGGTTTTTGCTGCTGGGTGGGATTTTTGGGGTTTGGATTGATTTTTTATTTATTTTTTTGGATTTATTTATTTAATTTTTTTTTTTATGGGGGAAGGCGCTGATGCGCCGGCTCTGCCCGGGGTGAGGCG
>NW_024525878.1:0-1269 GCF_017590135.1 Pyrgilauda ruficollis | reverse complement strand
TTTTTTTTTTTTTTTTCCAGTTAAGTTTGCTTTTGTTGTCGTGTTTTGTCCTACTTTGTTTTATGTTGCGGGTTGCTAGGACCTGGATAAGACCCAGGACGACTTACTGAAACACCAGGCTAGCATTAGTGAGCTCAAGCGCAATTTCATGGAATCCACACCCGAACCACGCCCAAATGAGTGGGAAAAGCGGCGTATCACACCTCTGTCCCTACAGACACAAGGGGTATGTCACTGCACACACCTGTCTGCATGCCTTCCCATACAACCCTCCGTGTCATACAGCAAATGCAGTTTGTCCTTCAAGTTAACACTTTATTTGTCTGATATAATATATGTTTATACTAAGTATACATTAACTTTTTTACCATTACTATTGGACCTGACTTTAAAGAGTGGGTGGAATTTTATTCTTCTCCATGAACAACTGAATTAGAAGAAAGCAGAAGTGATCGCAGCATTTTCCTGTATGTTAAGGATATTTTAAATTTCACGCTGATTTACATAGATTGATAGAAATATTTTTTCAGTGACAGTAGAACTTTTCCTTCCTTTTCTGTATCTTTATCTCTTCATAGATAGCTTGTGCATAAATACACACACAGTATATGTTTTGTTTCAGAAGGACTTTATGTGATCAGTTAATTTACAGTGTTGACTTCAGGACACATTTAATGCAGTTGTTAAAATTTACCTGTTTTAGTCTTTAAAAGTCTGCTAAATGAATTTATCTACTTCTCTCTACCTCTCCTTTCTGACTGAACCTTGAAACAGCAGTATGGAATACAGTTTTCTACAAATATCACCCACAATGCCTGTAGCAAGAAACCTACCCAAATTTCTCATGCTGTTGTGAAACTTTTAGTTCTATTGGGTTATTAACTGTTTCTTTCATACAGTAGATGAGTACATTGGTCTTTCAAAGAAATCAGTTTGTTGTGTTGTTGTCCTTGTCTATCACTATGGTTCCCACCTTTCCTTCCTTAAATGTATTGTTGTCCTATCCCCTTAAATTCTCCAGCTTTCTTTTAGTCCACAGAAAGGTGAACTTTCAATTAAGCAGGCTTGATGCTACAAAATTATTTTTGATAATAGGACTGATTATTTCAGTAAGATCTGTAAGTGATCTGAACTGTGAATATGTGCATACACAGAACACAGCAACTAACTGTGCATCACTTCTTTATTTTGTTAATTTGTGGTTACTGGCAAGAAATTCCTCAAATTTCTGAGTAGTACCTTAATATTTCTACCTACAGTTGTATATGC
>NW_024525877.1:0-1270 GCF_017590135.1 Pyrgilauda ruficollis | reverse complement strand
TCAGGGACCCCCCCCAAAACCCACCCCTCAAATTCCAGGGTTTTACCCCAAAATTCTGGAATTTTACCCCAAAATTCGGGGATTTTACCCCAAAATTCGGGAGTTTTACCCCAAATTCCTGCCCCCAAAAATGGGGGACCCCAAAATGTGAGGGACCCCAAAAACCATCAGGGACCCCCCCCCCCAAACCACAAAATTTCTGGGATTTTTTTACTCCAAATTTCTCAGTTTTACCCCAAAATTTTAGGATTTTTTTTTTACTCCAAATTTCCGGGATTTCACCCCAAAATTCCAGAGTTTTACCCCAAATTTCCGGGAATTTTTTACTCCAAATTTCCGGGATTTTTATCCCAAATTTTCTGGGGTTTACCCCAAATTTCTGGGATTTTTTAATCCCAAATTTCTGGGATTTTTTACCCCAAAATTCCAGAGTTTTACCCCAAATTTCTGAGATTTTTTTACCCCCAAATTTTTGGGAATTTACCCCAAAATTCCAGAGTTTTAGCCCAAATTTCTGGGATTTTTTTACTCCAAATTTCAGGGATTTTTATCCCAAATTTTCTGGGGTTTACCCCAAATTTCTGGGATTTTACCCCAAAATTCCAGAGTTTTACCCCCGAATTTCTGGGACTTTTATCCCAAATTTTTTGGGATTTTTTTTACTTCAAAATTCTGGGAATTTTTACCCCAAATTCCAGAGTTTTACCCCAAATTTCTGGGATTTTTTTACTCCAAATTTCTGGGAATTTTTACTACAAATTCCTGAGTTTTATCCCAAATTTTCTGTGATTTTACCCCAAAATTCCAGAGTTTTACTCCAAATTTCTGGGATTTTTTACCCCCAAATTTCTGGGATTTTACCCCAAAATTCCTGAGTTTTAGCCCAAAATTCTGGGATTTTTTACCCCAAAATTCCAGGGGTTTACCCCAAATTTCTGGGAATTTTTACCCCAAATTTCTGGGATTTTTACTCCAAATTCCTGAGTTTTAGCCCAAATTTCTGAGATTTTTTTACTCCCAAATTTCTGGGAATTTACCCCAAAATTCCAGAGTTTTAGCCCAAAATTCTGGGAATTTTTATCCCAAATTTCTGTGATTTTATCCCAAATTTCTGGGAATTTTTACTCCAAATTCCAGGTTTTTTACCCCAAATTTCTGGGAATTTTTATTCCAAATTTCAGGGATTTTTATCCGAAATTCCTGGGATTTTACCCCAAATTTTCAGGCATTTTTGGGCATTCCCCCCAAATTTCCAGGACTCTCCCCCTCC
>NW_024525876.1:0-1278 GCF_017590135.1 Pyrgilauda ruficollis | reverse complement strand
TGAGAGGCAGAAAAGGCCTTGACTCTGGGTAAGCTCTGCTCAGCAACAGCTGAAACATCCCAGTGTTATCACCATGTTTCCAGGAAAAACCTGAAGCACAGCACCACTGCACCAGCCTTTACGAAGAACATTTAACTCCATCCCAGCCACACTCAGTACAACCTTCATGACAGTAAAAAATACTAAGGTAAAACTTTATCCTCATCGAAATTGAAAATCTTGCAGACAAGAGCACCCTCTTGATTTGGTCCTCTGATACCTGGCATTACCTCCTTTCCTATCAATAGGAAATCACCTTTACTGCTCACATTGTCACTCAAAGCTGCCAGCTCACCCAAGTGAAGTTACAGAACGTCAGTCTCGGCAGACAGCACTAAATTTCCATGGTCCTTCAATTTCCACCTTCTTTTTAATTTTTTAAGGGCATCTGCAACATTAAGAAATGCTAGGAGTAATTTCTGTTTTCAGGAGCTCTGAAGGTGACAAATTAAATTCCTCCATCATAGCATGTTTCCTTCCCCCAGTGCTCTTCCTACAGCTTTCCAGAGCCCCATTGAGGCTGACCACTAGACCAGGGACATTTTTTTTTTTACATTACATGAAACTAATACAAAATACATACTTGTAAAGCAAGCAAGAATAAAAGCCATATTTCTTCCTTAAGTTAAAGGACTTCCATATTATATTTTACTTACACCAACTGAAAGCATACATCACAAAAGGTTAAATGCAAGCATTCAACCCAATGCCAAGTATTAGATGGAAAATCAGTTACTCATCACTTACAAATGTGAATTAAACCTTTCACAGAAATAGCACTTACAAAAAAATCAAAAAACTCCCTAGTTCACAAGTAAAGTTTAATCAATTTTAAAAAAAGTCAGATTAAGCAAACGATTAGGCATAGTGAATGGGGTTACCTCAGGCTGGCAGCTGGTCACCAGTGGGACTCCACAGGGCTCTTTAATGGAGATAGACAAGTCAAATGTCCATTGAGTGAGCTTGCTGATGATACTAAATTGAGAGGAGCTGTGGACTCCCTCAAGAGCAGAGAATTCCTGCAAAGAGATCTGAATGGACTAAGAAGCTGGGAGGCAATGACCAGCTGCATGAAGTTTAACAAGGGCAAGAGCCACATTCACCACCTGGGACAGGACAGTCCTGATTTTCTGTAAAACTTAGGGAATGAGGAGTTGGATAGCAGCCCTGCAGAGAGACTTGGAGGACCCCATTGATGGCAACTTATACTCAAAGCAGCAGTGCCCTGGCAGCCAGGAG
>NW_024525875.1:0-5960 GCF_017590135.1 Pyrgilauda ruficollis | reverse complement strand
ACCTTCTGAAACATGAAGTCAGGATTCTAGTCTCGTCCCGGGAGCCCCCGTTGATTGAGCCATAGGCTTCCTCACCCTTTTCTCCAGGTGGGCCTTGCCCTGCTCGGCCTGCAGCGCCTTGCGCACGCCGAAGGCCACGCTGCTCTCGTAGAGCGCCTGGTACGCCGAGAGCGTCAGGCGCAGCTCGTCCCGCACGCGCAGCAGCAGCAGCCCCCGCTCCGCGCAGCTCACCGTGCTCTGCCGGATCAGCTCGTCTGCAAGGGAGCAACGCAGCCTGCAGTGCCTCTGCCTGCGGCTGCAGGGAGAAACAGGGAACGGCTCTCGGGCCGCTGGGAGGAACAGAGAAACTGGGAGAGAGACAGCTTTCCTAGATATCCTTCTGGGAAAGGCTGAGGAGTCGTAAAGAAGAATGAGAAATGATTCTTATCTTGACTTGCTGCAGCTGATTTGTGGGATGGGTTATGGAGATGTGTTTGCCAAAGGGGGGCTTCTTAATTAGGCTCACCACTACCACAAAATTCATTTCCATCAATTAGGTCTGCCTGTGGTGAACTAGGGTATAAAAAAGTAATGGGTTTCTTAATAAATTATCAGCCTTCTGTAAAATGCATGGAGTCTATGTCACTGTTTACCCAGCTGGGGACCTGTTGTGCTGACACTCACCCACTCACTGTGCCACACAGCCAGGGATGTGGAATCACACGGAGAATCACACGGAGTCACTCACAGCATCACCAGCCTTCTGTAAAATGCATGGAGTCTATGTCACTGTTTACCCAGCTGGGGACCTGTTGTGCTGACACTCACCCACTCACTGTGCCACACAGCCAGGGATGTGGAATCACACGGAGAATCACACGGAGTCACTCACAGCATCACACACAGAATCACACACGGAATCACTCACAGAATCACACACAGAATCACACATGGAGTCACTCACGGAATCACTCACAGAATCACACACGGAATCCAGAACCACATACGGAATCACCCAATCACACACAGAATCACTCACAGAATCACACATGGAATCACACACTGAATGACCCAATCACACACTGAATCACACACAGACTCATACACTGAGAGCTCAGGGAGTAGGAGGGGCTTGGAAGAAATTTGAGATGATTTTTGAATTAGTTTTGGTAATGCAGTTTTTTGGGGGTTTTTTACATAAGTAAGAAAAGTTAGTTTAGTTTGTGTTTGTGAGTATAGGTTAAAAACTTACAAAACTCTTATAAGCCATCTTCCAGTGCTGGTGAGACTTGGGACTGGGAGGGGCTTGGAAGGAATTTAAGGTTTTTTTAATTGTTTTTGATAATGCAGTTTGGTTTTTTACGTAGGTGAGTGAGTTTAGTTCATGTTTTTACAGTATAGTTTAAAAAGTTACAACATTCTTAGTTATAAGCTGCCTTCCAGTACCAGTGAGACTCGGGAGTGGGAGGGGCTTGCAAGGAATTGGAGATGATTTTTGAATTGGTTTTGGTAATGCAGTTTGTTTTTTACATAGATTTGTATTTGTATTTTTTACATAGATAAGTATTTTGTTTGTATTTTTTACATAGATAAGTGAGTTTAGTTCACGGTTTTACAGTATAGGTTAAAAATTTACAAGACTCTTAGTTATAAGCTGTCTTCCAATACTGGTGAGACTCAGGAGTGGGAGGGATTTGGAAGGAAATGGAAGATGAGATTTTTGAGTTGGTTTTGATAATGCAATTTTTTGGGGTTTTTTTACATAAGTAAGAACAGTGAGTTTAGTTCATGTTTTTGCAGTATAGGTTAAAAGGTTACATGACTCTTACAAGCTGTCTTCCAGTACTGGTGAGAGCTCAGGGAGTAGGAGGGGCTTGGAAGAAATTTGAGATGATTTTTGAATTAGTTTTGGTAATGCAGTTTTTTGGGGGTTTTTTACATAAGTAAGAAAAGTTAGTTTAGTTTGTGTTTGTGAGTATAGGTTAAAAACTTACAAAACTCTTATAAGCCATCTTCCAGTGCTGGTGAGACTTGGGACTGGGAGGGGCTTGGAAGGAATTTAAGGTTTTTTTAATTGTTTTTGATAATGCAGTTTGGTTTTTTACGTAGGTGAGTGAGTTTAGTTCATGTTTTTACAGTATAGTTTAAAAAGTTACAACATTCTTAGTTATAAGCTGCCTTCCAGTACCAGTGAGACTCGGGAGTGGGAGGGGCTTGCAAGGAATTGGAGATGATTTTTGAATTGGTTTTGGTAATGCAGTTTGTTTTTTACATAGATTTGTATTTGTATTTTTTACATAGATAAGTATTTTGTTTGTATTTTTTACATAGATAAGTGAGTTTAGTTCACGGTTTTACAGTATAGGTTAAAAATTTACAAGACTCTTAGTTATAAGCTGTCTTCCAATACTGGTGAGACTCAGGAGTGGGAGGGATTTGGAAGGAAATGGAAGATGAGATTTTTGAGTTGGTTTTGATAATGCAATTTTTTGGGGTTTTTTTACATAAGTAAGAACAGTGAGTTTAGTTCATGTTTTTGCAGTATAGGTTAAAAGGTTACATGACTCTTACAAGCTGTCTTCCAGTACTGGTGAGAGCTCAGGGAGTAGGAGGGGCTTGGAAGAAATTTGAGATGATTTTTGAATTAGTTTTGGTAATGCAGTTTTTTGGGGGTTTTTTACATAAGTAAGAAAAGTTAGTTTAGTTTGTGTTTGTGAGTATAGGTTAAAAACTTACAAAACTCTTATAAGCCATCTTCCAGTGCTGGTGAGACTTGGGACTGGGAGGGGCTTGGAAGGAATTTAAGGTTTTTTTAATTGTTTTTGATAATGCAGTTTGGTTTTTTACGTAGGTGAGTGAGTTTAGTTCATGTTTTTACAGTATAGTTTAAAAAGTTACAACATTCTTAGTTATAAGCTGCCTTCCAGTACCAGTGAGACTCGGGAGTGGGAGGGGCTTGCAAGGAATTGGAGATGATTTTTGAATTGGTTTTGGTAATGCAGTTTGTTTTTTACATAGATTTGTATTTGTATTTTTTACATAGATAAGTATTTTGTTTGTATTTTTTACATAGATAAGTGAGTTTAGTTCACGGTTTTACAGTATAGGTTAAAAATTTACAAGACTCTTAGTTATAAGCTGTCTTCCAATACTGGTGAGACTCAGGAGTGGGAGGGATTTGGAAGGAAATGGAAGATGAGATTTTTGAGTTGGTTTTGATAATGCAATTTTTTGGGGTTTTTTTACATAAGTAAGAACAGTGAGTTTAGTTCATGTTTTTGCAGTATAGGTTAAAAGGTTACATGACTCTTACAAGCTGTCTTCCAGTACTGGTGAGAGCTCAGGGAGTAGGAGGGGCTTGGAAGAAATTTGAGATGATTTTTGAATTAGTTTTGGTAATGCAGTTTTTTGGGGGTTTTTTACATAAGTAAGAAAAGTTAGTTTAGTTTGTGTTTGTGAGTATAGGTTAAAAACTTACAAAACTCTTATAAGCCATCTTCCAGTGCTGGTGAGACTTGGGACTGGGAGGGGCTTGGAAGGAATTTAAGGTTTTTTTAATTGTTTTTGATAATGCAGTTTGGTTTTTTACGTAGGTGAGTGAGTTTAGTTCATGTTTTTACAGTATAGTTTAAAAAGTTACAACATTCTTAGTTATAAGCTGCCTTCCAGTACCAGTGAGACTCGGGAGTGGGAGGGGCTTGCAAGGAATTGGAGATGATTTTTGAATTGGTTTTGGTAATGCAGTTTGTTTTTTACATAGATTTGTATTTGTATTTTTTACATAGATAAGTATTTTGTTTGTATTTTTTACATAGATAAGTGAGTTTAGTTCACGGTTTTACAGTATAGGTTAAAAATTTACAAGACTCTTAGTTATAAGCTGTCTTCCAATACTGGTGAGACTCAGGAGTGGGAGGGATTTGGAAGGAAATGGAAGATGAGATTTTTGAGTTGGTTTTGATAATGCAATTTTTTGGGGTTTTTTTACATAAGTAAGAACAGTGAGTTTAGTTCATGTTTTTGCAGTATAGGTTAAAAGGTTACATGACTCTTACAAGCTGTCTTCCAGTACTGGTGAGAGCTCAGGGAGTAGGAGGGGCTTGGAAGAAATTTGAGATGATTTTTGAATTAGTTTTGGTAATGCAGTTTTTTGGGGGTTTTTTACATAAGTAAGAAAAGTTAGTTTAGTTTGTGTTTGTGAGTATAGGTTAAAAACTTACAAAACTCTTATAAGCCATCTTCCAGTGCTGGTGAGACTTGGGACTGGGAGGGGCTTGGAAGGAATTTAAGGTTTTTTTAATTGTTTTTGATAATGCAGTTTGGTTTTTTACGTAGGTGAGTGAGTTTAGTTCATGTTTTTACAGTATAGTTTAAAAAGTTACAACATTCTTAGTTATAAGCTGTCTTCCAGTACCAGTGAGAGCTTGGGACTGAGAGGAGTTTGGAAGGAATTTAAGATGATTGTTGAATAGGTTTTGATAATGCAGGGAGTTTTTTTTTCCTACATAAGTAAGAAAAGAGTTTAGTTCACGATTTTACAGTATAGGTTAAAAAGTTACAAGTTATACTTAGTTATAAGCTGTCAGTGAGAGCTGGGACTGGGAGGGGCTTGGAAGGAATTTAAGGTTTTTTTAATTGTTTTTGATAATGCAGTTTGTTTTTTTACATAGGTAATTGAGTTTAGTTCATGTTTTTACAGTATAGTTTAAAAAGTTACAACATTCTTAGTTATAAGCTGCCTTCCAGTACCAGTGAGACTCGGGAGTGGGAGGGGCTTGCAAGGAATTGGAGATGATTTTTGAATTGGTTTTGGTAATGCAGTTTGTTTTTTACATAGATTTGTATTTGTATTTTTTACATAGATAAGTATTTTGTTTGTATTTTTTACATAGATAAGTGAGTTTAGTTCACGGTTTTACAGTATAGGTTAAAAATTTACAAGACTCTTAGTTATAAGCTGTCTTCCAATACTGGTGAGACTCAGGAGTGGGAGGGATTTGGAAGGAAATGGAAGATGAGATTTTTGAGTTGGTTTTGATAATGCAATTTTTTGGGGTTTTTTTACATAAGTAAGAACAGTGAGTTTAGTTCGTGTTTGTAAGTATAGGTTAAAAAGTTACAAGACTCCTAGTTATAAGCTATCTTCCAGTACCAATGAGAGCTTGAGAGTGGGAGGAGCTTTGAAGGAATTTAAGGTGATTTTTGAATTGGTTTTGATAATGCAGTTTTGGGGGTTTTTTTTTTAGAAAAGTGAGTTTAGTCCATGTTTTTACATGGGAGTTTGCTGTTGGCACGTGTGAAGTGGAATTTATGTGTGACTGCTGCAGCTCATCCCAGCAGTGGCCAAATATATCTGAAATGCCTGTAATTCAGCAGCAAGCAGAGAAATCACACAGCAGGGTTGGACACAGCGTGGGGTGTGAGTCCAGGCTGGAGTAACCCAGCAGCTGTGATGGATCAGATTTGCAGGGCCACCCCAGCTTCTGAAGGAAGAATGATGCATCTGACTCCAAATATCAGAAGGCTAATTAATTCTCTATTATACTGTATTATTCTATACTATATTACACTCCATATAAACTGAAACTGAACAAGAACTCAACAAAATCTCATGGCTGTCTCCTTACTGACCGTCAGGACACAGCTTGCAGAGATTGGTCAAGAAAACAAAACACACCAGAATCCAATTACCAAATCCCTTCAGGTAAACAATCTTCCATAATGCATTCCACTTGTGCACAAACACAGGAGCAGCAGATGAGATAAAAATTGTTTTGATCATTCTTTTCTCTGCTTCTCCAGGAAAAAACCTGAGGGAGAGAATTGTCTCTCTCTGTTCAGAGAATGTGAATCCCACAGTGATGGGCTGTAAAAGCATTTCAGGGAGAGGTTTGTTGGTTTGCTCTCTTAGAGCTGTGCTCTGATGCACTGGGGGCTCCTGCCAGCAGTGTTCTCTTGGAGAGCATCTGTCCTGTGGCATT
>NW_024525874.1:0-1271 GCF_017590135.1 Pyrgilauda ruficollis | reverse complement strand
TATTATTATTATTATTCATTTATATGGGGGCATACATATCAGCCTTAGTGGAAATAAGACTGACACAGGTCCATTATGTGCTATGGGAAACCAAGGGCACAATATGTGGTACTATGCACATGAACATGTCATGTGGTCCTGGGATGTCCTTTAGAGCCTCCTTTGGGGCTTCTTACTGCTGTAATTTTTGCTGACAAAGTGCTGCTGTGAGAGTCCTTAAGCTGAGGCTGGGGGCTTTCCTTTCTGAGAGTACTTAGTGGGGTTCTGGCTGACAGCCTTGCTCCAGCTTTTGTTTCACGAAAACAATACTTACACTCTGTAATAAAGAGAAACTGGTGAGCACACAGGTGCTCTCAGAAAAAATTAAACAGCCACAGAGTTTTAACTATTTGCTAGGAAAAATGACTTGTAGCAGCAGTAAAAGAGAAAAAAATTATCTCGTGATCTGGCTGAAGCCCATTGTGGGGAGGATGCACCAGAAGTTCCTGGCCTCAGCAGGGATGAGGCCAGGGATGGCCCAGGATGGGCAGCACTGGCAGGGGCTACAGGGCAGCTGCCCCGGCCCTGGGCCCCGCTGGCAGGCGTGGCAGCACTGTAGGGGTGACCCTGCTCCCCTGGGGGGCTGCCTGGGGGGACATAGGGGCTGTAAATACACAGGACCACAGCCCAGACCTCACCCACTGGGGCTTGTTGGGTGACCAGAGCCCACCCAGGACAGGATGGTGTGGGGCCATTCTGACAGTGTAACCACCCCTCACTGTCCAATCCTGGATCACTCTGTGCGTGTCTCATGGGGACACATTGGCATTAACCCTGGGTATGAGGCCTGAAGGCAGCTTGGCCTTGATGAGCTGTGGGGTTTAAGCATTGCACTGATGGGCAGAGACAGACTCTGGTGTGCTGGCTGGGCAGCTGCAGGCAGAGGGAGGAGGGCTGGACTTTGCTGCTCCCATGAACGAACCCTCAGTGCTGATGCATTGCAGTTTTCTGCTGCCTCTCTGCTTTCTTCCTCTAGAGCCTCACAGCTTTCCATGCTGATGTTGATTCTACCCTGTCCTTCAGCCACTGATGATCATGTTCCTATAATCTTCTCTCTGCCTGCATTTGTACCTTTTCTTGTTAGGCAGAGGGCTGTGCTGCTGGCTTTCTTTCCCACAGCTTAGCAATTTTCTCAGGAGTTTGGGTCCAAGCGGTGCAGTTGGGCTATGTTACAGCCAGGGGTTTTATTGGGAGCAAGGGTAATGAGGGTCACAGTACACAGCTGTGGCCAC
>NW_024525873.1:0-1271 GCF_017590135.1 Pyrgilauda ruficollis | reverse complement strand
GTTAAGCCAAAAAGCTCCTCAGTGGCTAACAGACAGTTGAATCCTGAGGTATGAAATAACCCTGATGCATATTGAGAATCTAGAGATTGTCACCTCAAAATATTTAAATCCTGCTCAATTCTTAACCGGGGAACCAATGGATAATTTAGAGCATAATTGTATAGAGCTAATTGAGATACAAACATAAGCAAGAGAAGACCTAGAAGAAGACCCTTTACCATATGGAAGGGTCCTGTATATAGAGGGATCTTCTCAAATTGTAATAGGGAAAAGGGTGTCAGGGTATGCCATTACTGAAGCAAGGGAAATCAACGAAAAAGGGAAATTACCCTTCAATTGGTCTGCACAAAGTTGCGAGATATATGCCCTAAAGAGAGGTTTAGATTTATTAGTAGACGATATAGGGATAATCTACACAGATTCTCGATACGCCTTTGGGATAGCTCATACCTTTGGAAAAATCTGGCAAGGGAGGGAATACCCTAACTCAAAAGGGAAAAATCTGGCACATGAAAGTCTGATCAGGGAAGTACTCAAATCCCGCAGGGGATGGACCAAAATAAATTGCCATAGTCCATATTAAAGGCCACCAAAAAGGGGATACCCCTGAAATCCAAGGAAACAAATTAGCAGACCTGGTGGCCAAAGAAGCAGCCTTAGAAATGGGGGACCCAGTCATAGTCCTAAGGGTAAAAGAAGACCAGGGAAAAATAAGGGAAGAGGGGGTACCAATTTTCAATGACAAGGAGCTAAAAGAAATAGAGAAAATGGGAGGGGTCAAAATAGAGGATGAAAAGTGGTGGACCCCAGATGGGCAACAAATATTCAACCGAATAATAGCCAGGAAAGTGATGGAAGAGATACACCAATTAACTCACTGGGGAACACAAGGAATATGTGATCATTTCCTGAAATATTACATGGGGATGGGAATATATGAAATAGCCAGATCCATCACAGGAGAATGCTTAACCTGCCAAAAAGTCAACAAAAAGGTGATGTGAAAAAACACTCCGGGAGGGAGGAAATTAGCCATAAGACCTTTCCAGAGTATTCAGGTTGATTTTACTGAATTAACTCCAGCCCAAGGATATAAACACCTATTGGTCATAGTTGACCATCTAATCCACTGGGTTGGAGCGTTCCCCACGAGAAGGGAGACAGCCCAAACTGTGACAAAAGTTCTCTTGGAAGAAATTATTCCGAGATACAGGCTAGTAAATATTATTGATTCGGACCATGGTCCCCACTTTACATCCAGTGTTCTGCAA
>NW_024525872.1:0-1271 GCF_017590135.1 Pyrgilauda ruficollis | reverse complement strand
ACCTTAAGGTCAGCCGCTGCCGCTGCAGCTTCACAGGTGTTTCCCTCTTAGGAATGGTGAGAAGACCTTTCAAGCATCATCACTTATCTCATGGTGAGTTCTGTCAGTTGTAGCAGAGAGGTTTGTAGTTCATGAAATGGAGATTTCATGAATATTCATTTTGACAATGAACAGGGTTATGAGTTCTGCCAGCTGTACCAACAGAAAGAGGGATGCCTCTGAGCCATCCAAACGCAATGCTCTTCAGCCATTAATGATCCCAGGGATGTACCAGGCCCACCAGTGCCTGCAAAGCTGAGTTCTCTGTTAAAGACATAAGCTTTAATGGCACTCTCCACACTCCATTTCCATGAGACAATGTGAGGCACAGATGGGGCTCTAAATGATCCTCACCACTGCTTGATTGGAAACAAGTACAGTAGGTTTGACAGGAAGCAGCCCCTGCCTTGCCTTTATAATGTGTTTCCTTTTGCAGTATTGCTATGACTACTTCTATTTTGGTGATGTGATTTGGCTTGCAGATGCTGACTTAACACTTTTGTTTTATTCTTTGTGCTACAAATAATTGGTATTTAATTAGTTTAGAAGCTCTCACCAGAGAGAGCATGGTGCTAAGCTTCAGCCTTGTCTTTTCATTTACACAACAACTGCACCTTCCTTGTTAGGCATCACTCAGGTTTCTGAGCAGAGGCAAAGTTCAGCTACCTTCAGACAGACAGACAGTAAGGGAGTTGGACCTGTACACCCATATCAAGAAGAAGTCCACTCAAGTTAAGTAGTGATTAGTGGGCACTTTTTTTCCTATATTCACTCCTCACTTTCATTTGTGTTGCTGACACAGTTGGAACTGAGATTGTGTCAACACTTCCTTTTCAGTTATTTTGGCTTACAAGTTTTGTTTCTTAATTTTGTCAAAAATGAAAGCTATCAAGACACAGTGGATAGTTGATAATTCACTATGTTATTGAAATGAATAGTGTCTTATTTATCTTTGAAAGGTCTGTTCCCTAGATCAAAAGTTAAAGTTTCTCAAGTTCTAAATGTTGTCTCAGAATAAAACATTTTGTAGAGATTTGAAGAGGTTTGGAAGGGGGTGAACAGACACTACGAATTAAATATTTTGTCATATTTTCCTACATGCTTGTTCAGCAGAGAATGTTTTATTCACTCACAATGGCTTCAGCTAAAACTGTGATTAATATGAAGTTTCAATTTTAATAATTTTAACTAGCAACACTCTTAAATTTATTATTATTGTTGTTATTATTATT
>NW_024525871.1:0-1271 GCF_017590135.1 Pyrgilauda ruficollis | reverse complement strand
CCCGGGGAAAACCCCCGCTCCCGGGGGAAGCCCCAACCTCTTTCGGGGTGCCCCGGCCCGGGCTGGCGGCCCCGGGGCGCTCCCGGTCCGGCGGGGCTGGGTGCGGGAGGTGCGCGCCGGTGGTGCCGGGGGTGGGGGGAACGGCGCAGCCCCCCCGGCGAGGTGGGATGGGAGGGAGCGAGCGGCCAGGCACGCACGTCGCCTTCCTTCTGCTCCGCTGCACTCGGCCGAGGCCGCGCTCGCCGCGAGGACCGGGCGCCGGTAAGGGGCTGCGGGTGGGGCCGGGGGGCTGGCGGTGCCGGGGACCCCCGTGCCGGGCGTCGGCGGATCCTGGGATTGGGATGAGGCCGCTGCCAGTGCTGGCAAATCCCGGGGGGCTCGGGGCTCTACGGGTGCGCCCCGGTTCTCGGGGGCGGTGGGTGGCAGGTGTCCGGGGTGGATCATTAACGTGGCACCGGTGGCTTCGCCATTCGGTGGGTGCTGAGGGCTGCGGGTCGCCCCCCGTGGTCTCAAATCCTTGTCCCTGTTCCCAACCAGCCCACGGGAGCACAGGGAGTGGGGCGGGGGGGCCCCCGAAACCCGAGGTAGGGGCTGAGCCCGGCTGAGACCCGGTGGCCATAAATCACGGTGGGGAGGAGCCCGCGTGTCCCGGCCCCGGGGTGGCCCCGGGGTGTCCCCAGCCGCGGGAGGGGGGTCCCCGCCGGTGAGACCCTCCCGGCCGCGGCTCCCGGAGCTCCCCCCGCAGGGACGGCGATGAGACGGAGCCGGACAGCGCTGCCCTTCCTTGGCGCGGAGGTGAGACCTGCACCGGGGGCCACCGGGGGGTCGAGGGGTGTCCCCGGGGGGCGAGGGGTGTCCCCGGTTTGAGCGTCCCAGCACCGGGCCCCCGGGCAGCAATAACCGGGCTGGCGGCGCTGAGCGGGAGTTAATTATCCCCTTAATGGGCGGTTAATTATTATTCACCTCTGCGTAATTGCGCGTCGGCTCCGGGGGTTTTTCCGGCGGGGTCCCGGGGGAAGTCAGGGGGGTCCTCTCCGGTGGCGGCGGGAGAAGGAGGAGGAGAAGGACGGGGGGGTCCCGGTGGCTCGGTGCGCTGCGGGCGGAGCCGCTCCCGGTGCACCGGCTGTGCCTTTCCCCGTGTCCCCCTCGCCCAGGTAACACCCCGGTACCCCCGGCTGCAGCGCCGCACCGTGTCCGGCAGGGGGCGCCAGCGCGCTACCGGCGCTCGGTACCGGCGGGGGGGCGGGGGGGGCGCTGCCCGGGCGGGACCC
>NW_024525870.1:0-1271 GCF_017590135.1 Pyrgilauda ruficollis | reverse complement strand
TTCACCCATTTTCCCCTTGCTTTCCCCTATTTTCACCCATTTTCACCCATTTTCCCCCATTTTCCCCTTGCTTTCCCCCATTTTCACCCATTTTCTCCCATTTTCCCCTTGCTTTCCCCCATTTTCACCCATTTTCACCCATTTTCACCCGTTTTCCCCTTGTTTTCTCCCATTTTCCCCTTGCTTTTCCCCATTTTCCCCCATTTTCCCCTTGCTTTCCCCATTTTCCCCTTGCTTTCCCCATATTCCCCTTGCTTTTCCCCATTTTCACCCATTTTCCCCTTGCTTTCCCCCATTTTCACCCATTTTTCCATTGGTTTCCCCTTGTTTTTCCCCATTTTCCTCCATTTCCCCCTATTTTCCCCATTTCTGGCTGATTTCTCCCCATTTTCCCCCATTTTTCCCCATTTTTCCCCATTTCTCCCCATTTTTGCCCATTTCTGGCTGATTTCCCCCCCTGTTTTTCCCCGTTTCCCCCTGTTTTGCCCCATTTCCTCCCATTTTCCCCATTTCTCACTGATTTCCCCCCGTTTCTCACTGATTTTCCCCGATGACCCTGAGTGACCACTGAGTGACCCTGAGTGACCACTGAGTGAACCCTGAGTGACCCCTGACCCCGACTCCTGAATGACCCCTGAGTGACCCGAGTAACCCCTGACCCCCAAGTGACCACAAGTGACCCTGAGTGACCCCTGAGTGACCACTGATCCCTGAGTGACCACTGAGTGACTCCTGACCCCCAAGTGACCAGTGACCCCTGACTCCTGAACGACCCTTGAGTGACCCCAAGTGACCGCTGACCTCTGAGTGACCATGAGTGACCCCTGAGTGACCCCTGACCGAGTGACCCCTGAGTGACCCCGGGTGTCCCCTCCCCTGGCCACGCCCCCTGATTTTGGGCCGTTTTCCCCTTTCCCAGCGTTTACGGCGGCTCGGACGAGCTCTCGGACGACATCACCCAGCAGCAGCTGCTGCCCGGCGTCAAGTGAGCTTGGGGCAAAAACAGGGGGATTTGGGCAAATTAATGGGAATGGGAATGGAGCTGGGGCAAAACCAGGGGGATTTGGGCAAATTAACGGTAATGGGAGCTGGGGCAAAAACAGGGGGGTTTGGGCAAATTAATGGGAATGGAGCTGGGGCAAAAACAGGGGGGTTTGGGCAAATTAATGGGAATGGGAACAGAGCTGGGGCAAAAACAGGGGGATTTGGGCAAATTAACGGGAATGGGAACTGGGGCAAAAACAGGGGATTTGGGCAAATTAACGGGAATG
>NW_024525869.1:0-1272 GCF_017590135.1 Pyrgilauda ruficollis | reverse complement strand
TTAATAAGTTATTCTATAATATCATGGGGAAAAAAATTACATTACTTCAAAAATATGCAAGTTAGGAATTGTATACAATACTCAATTAAAAGTACGAAGTTCTCAGTGCTGAATCTCTCATAGAAGAATGATACTAGACATGTTCATAGACCCAGAAATACTCTGAAAGTTGTTTGGTGCCCTTACCTCTTTTTTAATTGCAGGAAAACTTGAGGTTACTAAGACAACAAATAACTGACAGTGAGGTGTAGTTTCACAGTACACTTGTCGTTTGCATGAAATTTTCTGAGTTTAAGGATCTTTGCTTCATGTAGTGGAAGGTACAGTAGGCAAATGTAAGAAATTTCAACAGAACTAGAAAAATGTCCAGAGAAATATGAAATACATTTACATACTGAGATTCTCTGACAGCTGCACCAATGTGCATTTCTAACAAGACCAGACCCATACAGACCTTAGAAGAATCACCTATAGACCACTTTCCCTCCCTTCTTCAAAATTAGTTGTAAGTAAATACAACAGTGAAGACGCAAAGGAACTCAACTCATCCCCCAGACAGCTCTGCACGGACCATTGGTACTCTAGTCCAACACCCTACAAGCACAATTATGTAATTTTGAAAAATGTGCAAGTACAGGCATTGCTTTACCAGTCAGGGATTTATGGCAATGCACAGGTTTCTAACACAGATCCAGCCAGTGCTCTGTTAAACTGTCTGTTTGTGCTTTGAGAAGGAGCAGTCTGTCCAGAGAAAACAGCCTGGATTTGGTGATAACAGGGGAATGCAGGCATTTCAGAAAACATCCACGTGTTAAGATCACAGGGACGGACATTAAGCATCTGCTCAAGAAAATGAACATCAGCTAGATTTTTATCCTGTTGCCCTCTATACCATGGTAAGGCCCAAATGCTCCACTTGAGTTGCAGCTGCTTTATTTGAGCAAACAAAAAACCAACCAAAGATAAATTCTTGCCATGTGTCCAGTCTGAAAGACTCAATTGGACAAGAAGCTACAGAATGCTTTCGCACTCTG
Organism: Pyrgilauda ruficollis; assembly: GCF_017590135.1. Classification (NCBI taxonomy): domain Eukaryota; kingdom Metazoa; phylum Chordata; class Aves; order Passeriformes; family Passeridae; genus Pyrgilauda; species Pyrgilauda ruficollis. The sequence goes on along the minus strand of NW_024525869.1, from coordinate 238 downwards.
AAATGAGAAGAAAACCCCTAGAAAAGAAGGCTGGTTTTCTTAGGTGAGACACAAAGACACACTTCCTCAGTCCAAGATACAGCATGTTCTAGGGAAGAAAAATAGGCTATATTTGTTATTCCTTGTAAAAAATAAGTTCAGGTGGTTATTTTTTCCCCTCCTGTCCCCAAAGCCTATGTGTTTCTGCTGCCAGGACCCTAGCTTCTAGATAGGAAAGGTAAAATGCTTTCACCTTAGG
>NW_024525868.1:49322-50909 GCF_017590135.1 Pyrgilauda ruficollis | reverse complement strand
ACCCTGAGTGACCCTGAGCGACCCCGGTGTGCTGAAAGCGCTGATACTGAGTGACCCCAAACTGACCCTGAGTGACCCTGAACTGACCCTGAGTGACCCTGAGTGACCCTGAACTGACCCCTGAGTGACCCAACCCACCGGGGGACACCCGGGGGGGGGGGGGACACACCTGGGGGGGGGGGACAGGGACACTTGGAGTGGGTGGGCGGGGCTTTGCTGTGGGTGGGCGGGGCTTTTTCTGTGGGCGTGTCCCTGCCCTCACCCGGTTTGTGGGCGTGGCCAGGGGCGTGTGGAACGTGCCCTACGTCAGCCACGCCTACCTGGTGGGCGGGGCCGCGCTGCGGGGGCCGCTGGGGGAGGGGCCGGTGTTTGACCACGCCCACCTGGACCCCGACATGGCGTTCTGCGCCCGCGCCCGCGAGCAGGTGAGACCCCGAAATCACCCCGAAATCACCCCAAAATCACCCCAAAAATCACCTGGGGAACCCAAAATCACCCCAAAAATCACCTGGGGATCCCGAAATCACCTGGGGACCCCAAAATCACCCCAAAATCACCCCGAAATCACCTGGGGACCCCGAAATCACCCCAAGATCACCTGGAGACCCCGAAATCACCCCGAAATCACTGGGAGGGGCGAGAGAGGAGACAAAGAGAAAAGAGATTAAACGGCTCCGGCCCCCCCAGCCCGGGGGGACCCCGAAACCCCCCGGGACCCCAGACCCTGCGGGGGGAGGGGGGCGGCACCCGCGGGGGGACTGGGACGGACACACGGACACGGGATGGACACGGGATGGACACACAGACACGGGACGGACACACGGACACGGGATGGACACGGGATGGACACACGGACACGGGACGGACACACGGACATGGGATGGACACGGGACGGACACACGGACATGGGATGGACACGGGATGGACACACGGACACAGGGAGGGGACAGGGGGATGGACACAGGGACAGACACACGGACACGGGGATGGACAGAGGAGCAAGGGGGACACGGAGGGACCGAGGCACGGACACACAGCAGGAGGGACTGACGGACGGAGGGGTGGATGGACAGATGGACGGCAGGATGGGGAGGAGGACGGACAGAGGGACGGCAAGGAGCTGGACAGAGGGACAGGGGCACAGGGGACAGAGAGAGGGACAGGGGGACAGGGGACAGATGGACAGAGGGACAGGGGACAGAGGGACAGGGGACAGAGGGACAGATAGACAGAGGGACAGAGGGACAGAGGGACAGATGGACAGAGGGACAGAGGGACAGGGGGACAGAAACGGTGAAGAGTCGATAAAGGGGAGGATGGACAGAGCCATGGACGGACAGACACGGAAAGGGGGGGATGGGGACGGCCTGGCTGGGGATGATGGGCGGGGGTGATGGACGGACAGACGGACAGGGGACAGACGGACAGACGGACACACAGACGGGGGCGCAGGGCTCCCCTCCCCCGCACTCCTGAGCCCCTCGGGGGGGGGTCGGACCCCCCCTCCCCTCCCCCCCAGCCCTGGAGGGAGAGAGAGAGAGAGAGACGGCGATGGGGGAGGGGCGGCCGGGGGGGAGGGGCGGCCGG
>NW_024525868.1:36949-48417 GCF_017590135.1 Pyrgilauda ruficollis | reverse complement strand
CTGAGTGTGCCCTGAGTGTGCGCTGAGTGTGAGCTGAGTGTGCTCTGTGAGCTGAGTGTGAGCTGAGTGTGCTCTGAGTGTGCGCTGAGTGTGCGCTGAGTGTGCGCTGAGTGTGAGCTGAGTGTGCCCTGAGTGTGCGCTGAGTGTGCCCTGAGTGTGCTCTGAGTGTGCCCTGAGTGTGCCCTGAGTGTGAGCTGAGTGTGAGCTGAGTGTGCCCTGAGTGTGCACTGAGTGTGAGCTGAGTGTGAGCTGAGTGTGCCCTGAGTGTGCTCTGAGTGTGAGCTGAGTTTGCCCAGGTGTGTCCCTGCCCTGTCCAGGTATGCCCAGGTGAGCCCAGGTGTGTCCCTGGTGCCCCAGGTGTGTCCCAGCTGTGTCCCAGGTGTGTCCCAGCTGTGTCCAGGTGTGCCCAGGTGTGTCCCAGCTGTGTCCAGGTGTGTCCCAGCTGTGTCAGCCGTGCTGTGCTCACACCCCAGGCGTGTGTTCAGCGTGCCCAGGTGTGCCCTTGGCGCGTCCCCAGCCTGCCCAGGTGAGTTTGACACCTGCCCTCCTGCACACCAGGTGTGCACTGAGCGCTCAAGGCGTGTGCTTAGCATGTCCTTAGCATGCACAGGTGTGCTCCGAGCCCTCTCAGGTGTGCTCAGAGCTCTCAGGTGTGTTCAGAGCTCTCAGGTGTGCTCAGAGCTCTCTCAGGTGTGCACTGAGCCCTCTCAGGTGTGCACTGAGCTCTCTCAGGTGTGCTCAGAGCCCTCTCAGGTGTGCTCAGAGCTCTCAGGTGTGCTCAGAGCCCTCTCAGGTGTGCTCAGAGCTCTCAGGTGTGCTCAGAGCCCTCTCAGGTGTGCTCAGAGCTCTCAGGTGTGCTCAGAGCCCTCTCAGGTGTGCTCAGAGCTCTCAGGTGTGCTCAGAGCCCTCTCAGGTGTGCTCAGAGCTCTCAGGTGTGCTCAGAGCCCTCTCAGGTGTGCTCAGAGCTCTCAGGTGTGCTCAGAGCCCTCTCAGGTGTGCTCAGAGCTCTCAGGTGTGCTCAGAGCCCTCTCAGGTGTGCTCAGAGCTCTCAGGTGTGCTCAGAGCCCTCTCAGGTGTGCTCAGAGCTCTCAGGTGTGCTCAGAGCCCTCTCAGGTGTGCTCAGAGCTCTCAGGTGTGCTCAGAGCCCTCTCAGGTGTGCTCAGAGCTCTCAGGTGTGCTCAGAGCCCTCTCAGGTGTGCTCAGAGCTCTCAGGTGTGCTCAGAGCCCTCTCAGGTGTGCTCAGAGCTCTCAGGTGTGCTCAGAGCCCTCTCAGGTGTGCTCAGAGCTCTCAGGTGTGCTCAGAGCCCTCTCAGGTGTGCTCAGAGCTCTCAGGTGTGCTCAGAGCCCTCTCAGGTGTGCTCAGAGCTCTCAGGTGTGCTCAGAGCCCTCTCAGGTGTGCTCAGAGCTCTCAGGTGTGCTCAGAGCCCTCTCAGGTGTGCTCAGAGCTCTCAGGTGTGCTCAGAGCCCTCTCAGGTGTGCTCAGAGCTCTCAGGTGTGCTCAGAGCCCTCTCAGGTGTGCTCAGAGCTCTCAGGTGTGCTCAGAGCCCTCTCAGGTGTGCTCAGAGCTCTCAGGTGTGCTCAGAGCCCTCTCAGGTGTGCTCAGAGCTCTCAGGTGTGCTCAGAGCCCTCTCAGGTGTGCTCAGAGCTCTCAGGTGTGCTCAGAGCCCTCTCAGGTGTGCTCAGAGCTCTCAGGTGTGCTCAGAGCCCTCTCAGGTGTGCTCAGAGCTCTCAGGTGTGCTCAGAGCCCTCTCAGGTGTGCTCAGAGCTCTCAGGTGTGCTCAGAGCCCTCTCAGGTGTGCTCAGAGCTCTCAGGTGTGCTCAGAGCCCTCTCAGGTGTGCTCAGAGCTCTCAGGTGTGCTCAGAGCCCTCTCAGGTGTGCTCAGAGCTCTCAGGTGTGCTCAGAGCCCTCTCAGGTGTGCTCAGAGCTCTCAGGTGTGCACTGAGCTCTCTCAGGTGTTTGGTGTGTGTTTAACGTGCCCAGGTGTGTCCAGGTGTTGATCGTGTCCTTGGCACACCCTCGCTGTGTTCCTGGACCTTCAGCCCATGCCAGGTGTGTCCCTGGTGTGCCCAGGTGTGAGCTGGGCGTGTCCCAAGCGTGCCCAGGTGTGTTCAGCCCACGCCAGGTGTGCCTTTACTGCTCACGTCACGTGCTCAGGTGCTCGCCGTGTCCTTAGCGTGTCCAGGTGTGTTCACCTGCCCAGGTAAATTTACCTGTCCCAGGTGTGTTCACCTGCTCAGGTGAGGGCTGGGCTCCCTCAGCTCCGGGGCTGTCACCAGGTGTGCTCGTGCCATGTTCCTTCTGTGGTTTTGGTGTGGTTTTTGCATGTTTTTGCCATGTTTTTGGTGTGGTTTTGGCCATGGTTTTGCCATGGTTTTGATACGGTTTTGGCCATGGTTTTGGTGTGGTTTTTGAGTGTTTTTGCCATGTTTTTTGCCATGGTTTTGGCCATGATTTTGCGTGTTTTTGCCATGGTTTTGGTGTGGTTTTGCCGTGGTTTTTGCGTGTTCCTGCCCTGCTCCTGCCATGTTTTTGCCGTGGTTTTGGCCATGATTTTGCGTGTTTTTGCCATGGTTTTGGTGTGGTTTTTGAGTGTTTTTGCCATGTTTTTTTGCCATGGTTTTGGCCATGGTTTTGCTGTGGTTTTTGCCATGTTTTTGGTGTGGTTTTGCCATGTTTTTGGTGTGGTTTTGCCGTGGTTTTGGTGTGGTTTTGGCCATGTTTTTTGCCATGGTTTTGGCCATGGTTTTGGTGTGGTTTTTGCCATGTTTTTGGTGTGGTTTTGCCGTGGTTTTTGTGTGTTCCTGCCCTGCTCCTGCCATGTTTTTGCTGTGGTTTGGCCATAGTTTCCATGTCGTTTTTGTGTGGTTTCCATGTGTTTTTCATGTATTCCTGCCATGGTTTTCGTGTGCTTTTGGTCACGCTTTTCCCCTGTTCCTGCCACGACTTTGCCATGGTTTCCATGTGGTTTTTGTGTGTTTTTTGTGTGTTTTTGCTGTGTTTTTCACGTGTTCCTGCTGTGCTCCTGCCCTGTTCTTGCCACGTTTTTTGTGTATTTTTGGCATGTTCCTGCCGTGATTTTTGTGTGTTTTCGGCCATGCTTTTGCCACGTTCCTGCCCCGTTCCTGCCATGTCCCTGCCGTGTTTTTTGCGTGGTTTTGCCGTGGTTTTGCCCTGTTTTTGCCCTGTCCCTGCTGTGTCCCTGCCGTGTTCCTGCCACGTTTTTGCTGTGTTTTTCATGTTTTCCTGCCCTGTTTTTTCCATGTTTTTGCTGTGGTTTTTGCATGGTTTTAGCCATGGTTTTGCTGTGTTTTTGTCGTGTCCGTGCCGTGTTTTTTGCATATTTCTGACAACGTTTTTGCCGTGTTCCTGCCATGTTTTTGCCGTGTGTTTTGCACGATTTTGGCCATGTTTTTGCTGTGTTTTTGTTGTGTCCCTTCCATGGTTTTTGCATATTTCTGACAATGTTTTTTCCACGTTCCTGCCATGTTCCTGCCACGTTTGTGCTGTATTTTTTGCATGGTTTTGGCCATGTTTTTGCTGTGTTTTTGTCATGTCCCTGCTGTGTTTTTTGCATATTTCTGACAATGTTTTTGCCGTGTCCCTGCCCTGTTCCTGCCATGGTTTTGCTGTATTTTTTGCATGGTTTTAGCCATGTTTTTGCTGTGTTTTTGTCATGTTCCTGCCGTGTTTTTGCCATGTTTTTGTTGTGTCCCTGCCATGGTTTTTGCCATGTTCCTGCCATGTTTTTTGCACGGTTTTTGCCGTGCCCCTGCCGTGTCCCTGCCGTGTCCCTGCCGTGTCCCTGTGCCCGTGGCGTGTCCCGGGGCCGGTGCCGTGCCCGGCCCTGTCCGGCCGTTCCCTCGGGCGGCTCCGGCGGCGGCTGCAAAGCAAAGCTGGGGGAGGGGCTGGGGGGTTTTGGGGGGTCCCGCGACGGCGCCTGGGGAGAGACGGGGTCACCCCAACCCCCCGAGGACCCCCGGAACACACAGAGCCCGCTGGGGGTTGGGGGTCGCGGCGCCCAGACCGGGACGGACACGGGGGGTCACAGCCCGGCCTGGGGGGACAAACGAGACACGGGGGACCCCAGGGGGGCACAACCCCCCCTCCCCCCACACCTGAGGGGGAGACACCCCCCCAATCCCACCCCCACCCCCCAAAAGGTGCCTGGGTGCCCCTAGGGTTGGGGGTCCTGGGGGTCTGTGGAGTCCCTGTGGGGTCCCTTGGGTGCTGTGGGGACACGGGGGCACTCTGGGGCCCTCATGGGGTCCCTTGGGTGCTGTGGGGACACGGGGGCACTCTGGGGTCCCCATGGGGTCCCTCGGGTGCTGTGGGGCGAGACTCCCCGGGCGCACCTCTGGGTGCTGTGGGGCTGGGGGGGCACTGCAGGGCAGAGCTGTGGGGCAGGGTCTATAGGGCAGGGCCGTGGGACAGAACGGGGTTATGGGGCAGAGCCGTGGGGCAGCGATCCCTGTGGGGGACACACGGAACCTCCAGGTACTCGTAGGTGCCAGAACTGGGGGTGCTGTGGGGTGGGACAGCGCAGAGCTGTGGGGCAGGGCAGAACAGAGCTGTGGGGCAGGGCAGCGCAGAGCTGTGGGGCAGGGCTGTGGGGCAGGGCAGAACAGAGCTGTGGGGCAGGACGGGATCTATGGGGCAGGACAGGATCTGTGGGGCAGCACTCGCTGTGGGGCACGCAGTCCTGCTGCACCTCCAGGTATTTGTAGGGGCTGGGGCAGGGGGTGGCTCTGGGGTGCTGTGGGGCAGGGCTGTGGGGCAGCACTCACTGTAGGGCACGCAGTCGTACTGCACCTCCAGGTATTTGTAGGTGCCCGGGCAGGGGTCGGGGAAGGCGTCGGAGCCGGCGACCACCACGCACTGAGTGCGGTTATTGCACCTGGGGACACGTCAGGGACACGTCAGGGACGGGGGCGTGGGGACACGGGGACACGGGGGGACATGGCAGGGACAGGGGGACACAGGGACATGGCAGGGACAGGGGGGCATGGGGACAGAGGTGGGACACGGCAGGGACACGGGGGGGACACAGGGAGCACACGGGGGGACATGGGGTCATGTCAGGGACACAGCAGGGACACGGGACAGTGGGAACACAGGGACACATCAGGGACACGTCAGGGACATAGGGACATGTCACAGACACAGGGGGACACGGCAGGGACACGGGGGGACACAGAGGGACGTGGGACAGGAAGGGACACAGAGCCAGGGGGAGGTGAAGGGACCTGAAAGGACATGGGACACCAGGGGACATGGGGACAATGGGGGGTCACGGGGGGGACATCAGGGAATAGCAGCGGGGACACAGGGGACACAGGGGGACCCAGGACATGAGGAGACACGGGGGGACACAGGACACAAAGGGACACAGAGACATTGGGGGACACATGGGGACAGCAGGGACATGGGGACACGGAGGATGTGGAGCTGGGGACATGGGGACAGCAGGACAGTGGGGACACACGGGACACAGGACCAGGGACACAGGGGACATGAGGGACACAGTGGGGACAGTGGGGACACGGGGCAGGGCACAGGTGTGGCCCTGGCACTTGGGGACACAGGACACAGGTGCCACCGCCGATGTCCCTGGGGCTGGGGGGACAATGCCTGCCATGGGGACACGGGGACATCCTCGAGCTGTGCCACCCCCGTGCTGTCCCCAAGCTGCACCCAGGGCCACCCACCCTTGGTGTCCCCATGTCGTCCGTCCCCCCCCCCCCATGCCACCTCCACACCTCCAACTGTCCCCAGGTGTCCCCACGTCCTGCCTGTCCCCAGGTCCCCCCCACGTCGCCAAGTCCCCACATGTTCCCAAGTCCCCAACACATTCCCGCTCTCCCATGTCCCACCCTCCTGTGTGCCTGTCCCCATGTCCCCAGGGTGTCCTCAAGGTGTCCCCAGCCTTCCACATGTCCCCATGTCCCCTGCATGTCCCCATGTCTCCCCGTGTCACCCCCATGTCCCCTCTGTGCCATCACGTGCAGGGCCAGGGCCACATTCCTGGTGTCCCACAATGTCCCCATGTCCCTGTGTCCCCACGATGTCCTCATCCCCCTGCACAGCCCTGTCCCCATGTCCCCTACCTGTCCCTCTGCCCCCATGTCCCCACGCCCATTGCCGTGTTCCTGTCGCCCACCTGTCCCCATGTCCCCAACCTCCTACACATTCCCAATGTCCCAATGTCCCCAATGTCCCCAGTGTCCCCAATGTCCCCAATGTCCCCAGTGTCCCCAGTGTCCCCAATGTCCCCAGTTCCCCCACTGTCCCCACTGTCCCCAACGTCCCCAGTGTCCCCGGTGTCCCCGTGTCACCTCTGGGCCATGATGGGCTGTGCCCGGGGCAGGTGGCACTGCACATTCACCATCTGCCCGGGGTTCCCAATGTCCCAATGTCACCAGTGTTCCCATTTCCCCCAATATCCCCAATGTCCCCACTGTCTCCAGTGTCCCCAGTATCCCCATTTCCCCCACTGTCCCCAATGTCCTCAGTGTCCCCAACGCCCCCAACACCCCCAATGTCCCCAGTGTCCCCATTTCTCCCAATGTCCCCCATGTCCCCCAATGCCCCCAACGCCCCCAGTGTCCCCGGTGTCCCCGTGTCACCTCTGGGCCATGATGGGCTGTGCCTGGGGCAGGTAGCACTGCACGTTCGCCATCTGCCCGGGGTCGGCGTCGCAGATTTTGTCGTCGGTGCGGCCGTAGTTGGCGTCGGCCACCAGCACGACGTCGCTGCCGGGGCAGCGCAGCTCCAGCGGGTACCCCTCGCACGCCAGCTCCCGGCGCGCCAGCCCGAACGGCAGCGCCCCCCGGATCAGCCCTGCAACCCCAACGGGGTCAGGGAACCCCAAAACACCCGGGGTACCCCAAAACCTCCACATCCAACCCCACTGTGCCAGCCGGAACGGCAGCGCCCCCCGGATCAGCCCTGCAACCCCAACGGGGTCAGGGAACCCCAAAACACCCGGGGTACCCCAAAACACCCGGGGTACCCCAAAACCTCCACATCCAACCCCACTGTGCCAGCCTGAATGGCAGCGCCCCCTGGATCAGCCCTGCAACCCAAACGGGGTCAGGGAACCCCAAAACACCCGGGGTACCCCAAAACACCTGGGGTACCCCAATCCCTCCACACCAGATCCCACTGTGCCAGCTGGAATGGGAGCACCCCCTGGATCAGTCCTGAGGGCACAGGGGGCACAGAGCCCCAAATGGGATTGGGGAACCCCAAATGGGATTGGGGAACCCACAACACCCGGGGTACCCCAAAACCTCCACACCAGATCCCACTGTGCCAGCTCAAATGGGAGCACCCCCCAGATCAGCCCTGGAACCCCAAATGGGGTCAGGGAACCCCAAATGGGGCCAGGGAACCCCAAATGGGGTCCCTCATCCCCCCCCGTGCCCTGCTCAGCCCTCGGGGTGCAGGGACCACCTGCGCCCAAACCCCAAATCAGGGACCCTGGGCACCCCCCGGCCCTGCAGCCCCCAGCCCCAAATCCCAAACACTCGGGACCCCAATCCCAAACACCTGGGACCCCAAATCCCACATGCCTGGGACCCCAGCCCCAAATACCTGGGACCCCAAATCAGGGGCATTTGGGATCCCCAGTCCCTGACACCTGAGACCCCCAAACCTGGACAAAGGGGACCCCCAATGAATGTTTGGGACCCCAAAATCCAGGGTGCCCCCAGTCCCTGTCACCTGGATCCCCCAATCCCAAACACCTGACACCCCAAATCTGACACACCTGAGCTCCCCCAAATCCGACACCTGGAACCCCAAAATCCGGTGTGTCCCCAAATCCCAAACACCTGGGACCCCAAATCCGTGGTACCTGACACCCCGGATGGATGTTTGCGTCCCCCAAAAAATTCAGAGGCCCCCCAAGCCTTAACACCTGGGATCCCCTGATCCCAAATACCTGGGACCACAATCCCAAACACCTGGATCCCCAAATCCCAAACACCTGGATCCTGGATCCCAAACACCTGGATCCCCCAAACCCTGGACACCCGGCATGTTTGGGGCTCCCAAAATCCAGGAACCCCCAACCCCTGACACCCGGGACCCCAAAACCTGGATTCCCAATCCCAAACACCTGGATCCCAAACACCTGGATCCCAAACAGCTGGATCCCCCAAATGATCCCAAACACCTGGATCCCCCAAATGATCCCAAACAGCTGGATCCCCCAAATGATCCCAAACACCTGGATCCCCCAAATGATCCCAAACACCTGGATCCCCCAAATCCCAAACACCTGGATGCCCCAATCCCCTGGGTCCCCCTGATCCCAGATCCCGGATCCCCCCGAATCCCGGATTTCCCATTCCTGGGTTCTGGGACACCCCAAGAGCCAGGCCCAGGTCGGGGCTGTTGTGCCGGCCTTGCACGCTCACTGCACCTTACACACTCCTTACACACCCTTACACAGCCCTTACACACTCCTTACACACCCTTACACAGCCCTTACACAGCCCTTACACAGCCCTTACACAGCTCTGACACACTCCTTACATAGCCCTTACACACCCTTACACACTCACCACACACCCCTTACACACCCTTACACAGCCTTTACACACTCCTTACACACCCTTACACAGCCCTTACACAGCCCTTACACACTCCTTACACACCCTTACACAGCCCTTACACAGCCCTTACACACTCCTTACACATCCTTACACAGCCCTTACACAGCCCTTACACACTCCTTACACATCCTTACACAGCCCTTACACAGCCCTTACACACTCCTTACACACCCTTACACAGCCCTTACACAGCTCTGACACACTCCTTACATAGCCCTTACACAGCCCTTACACACTCCTTACATAGCCCTTACACAGCCCTTACACACTCCTTACACAGCCCTTACACACCCCTTACACAGCTCTGACACACTCCTTACATAGCCCTTACACACCCTTACACACTCACCACACACCCCTTACACACCCTTACACAGCCTTTACACACTCCTTACACACCCTTACACAGCCCTTACACAGCCCTTACACACTCCTTACACAGCCCTTACACACCCCTTACACAGCTCTGACACACTCCTTACATAGCCCTTACACACCCTTACACACTCACCACACACCCCTTACACACCCTTACACTGCACTTACACACCCCTTACACAGCCTTTACACACCCTTACACAGCACTTACCCCTTACACACCCCTTACACACTCACCACACACCGCTTACATTGCACTTACACACCACTTACACAGTCCGCACACACCCTTACACACCCTTACACGGCCCTTACACAGCCTTTACACAACCCTTACACACCCCTTACACACCCCTTACACACCCTTACATAGCACACACCCCTTACACAACCATTACACACCCGTTACACACCCTTACACAGCCCTTACACAGCCTTTACACAACCATTACACACCCCTTACACACCCTTACATAGCACACACCATTTACACAGCCCTTACACACTCACCACACACCCCTTACACACTCTTTACACAGCCCTTACACACTCACCACACACCCCTTACACACTCTTTACACAGCCCTTACACAGTCTGCACACACCGCTTACACAGTCCTTACACAACTGTTACACACCCCTTACACAACCGTTACACACCCCTTACACACCCTTACATAGCACACACCCCTTACACAACCATTACACACCCGCCACACACCCCTTACACCCCCTTTACACAGCCCTTACACACTCACCACACACCCCTTACACACTCTTTACACAGCCCTTACACAGTCTGCACACACCGCTTACACAGTCCTTACACAACTGTTACACACCCCTTACACAACCGTTACACACCTCTTACACAGCCTTTACACACACTGCTCACCCCTTACACAGCCTTTACACACCACTTACACACCCATTAGACACCCCTTACACACTCCAGACACACCCTTTACACCTCCTTTACACACTTCCTTACACACCCTTACGCAACCCTTACACAACCCTTACACACCCCTTACACACTCCTTGCACAGTCCTCACACGCCCCTTACGCAACCCTTACACACTCACCACACAGCCCTTACACACTCCTTACACACCCCTTTTGCACAGCCCTGTGCACCCTGAGATGGTGTACAGATATTACACACCCCTTACACACCCTTTACACACTCCTTACACCTCTGGGCTGTTGTACAGCCCTTACACACCCTTACACACCTGGGGTGTTGTATAGACCTTACACACCCCTTACACACCCCTTACACACCCCTGAGAAATTCTGGGGTGTTGTGCAGCCCTTACACACCCCTTACACACTTGGGATGCTGTATAGAACTTACACACACCCTGCACACCCCTTACACACCCCTTACACACCCGGGGTGTTGTACACCCATTACACGCCCCTTACACAACCCTTACACACCCGGGGTGTTGTACAGCCCTTACACAACAGTTACACAGCCCTTACACATCCCTTACACACTCCTTACACACCCATTTTCACACCCCTTACACACCTGGGGTGTTGTACAGCCTTTTCACATCCCTTACACACCCCTGGGCACCCCTGCGGTGTTGTACTCCCCTTACACACCCCTTTACATACCCCTTACACACCCCTTACACACCCCTTGCACACCTGGGGTGCTGCACCAGCCTTGCACAAGCGTTACACAAACCTTGTACATCTGGGATGTTGTAGAGCCCTTACACAGCCCTTACACACCCCTTACACACCACTTACACAGCCCTTCCACACCCCTTCCACACCTGGGGTGTTGTACACCCCTTACACAGCCCTTACACACCACTTACACACCCCTTACACACTCCTTACACACCTCTTACACACCCCTTACACACCTGGGGTACTGTGCAGCCTTCTCACACCCTTTACACACCCCTGTGGTGTTGTACACACGTTACACAGCCCTCACACAATTGTGCAGAAGTACAGCCCTTACACACCCCTTACACACCCCTTACATGCCCTGTACTCACACCTTACACACCCACTACACAGCCCTTACACACGTGGGGTGTTGTACAGCCTTTTCACACCCCTTACACACCCCTGCGCACCCCTGGGGTGATGTACACACCTTACACACCCCTTACACACCCATTGCACACCAGGGAAATTGTACACCCCTTACACATCCATTACACACCCAGCCCTTACACACCTGGGGTGCTGTACAGCCCTTACACACCCCTTACTCACCCCTTACTCACCCGGGGAATTGTACACCACTTACACATCCCTTACACACCCCTTACTCACCCCTTACACACCCATTACACACCTGACCCCGCGCAGGGGCCGATGCGGCCGCGGTGCATTGTGGGAAGCTCAGCCCCGGGTTGCCAGGGGCGACGGCGCCGCGGTGCATTGTGGGAGAATCCCCCCATCACATCCCCCCCCTCCCGGAATGATGGGGGGGGGGCGA
>NW_024525868.1:7144-36943 GCF_017590135.1 Pyrgilauda ruficollis | reverse complement strand
CCCACCGCCCCCTTGCTGTCCCTGCCCCTCCCCCTCCATCGCCCCCCCGCGGTCACCGCCGGCACTGCAGCGCTGCCGCTCAGCGGGGCTGATGAGGGGCGTTAATGAGGGGTATTAATGAGGGGCGTCAATGAGGGGCGTTAATGAGGGACAGTAAATGCGGTTGGTGAGGGAGCAGTGTTAACGAGCAGCGCTGCTAATGAGGGGCATTAATGAAGATGGGCGGGGCAGGAGTGAGCCAGAGCTTCAGTGATGGGGGGTTAATGAGGGAGGGTGCTAATGAGGGGCGTTAATGAAAGTAGGTGCCAATGAGGTGAGCTTTAGGGAGGAGTTTTATTAAAGGGAAGCATTAATGGAGATGCTAATGAAGAAGTGTTAATGAGAAAGGTTAATGAGCTGGGGGTTATGACGTGAGGGTGCATTAATTGACACAGAGCACAGAGCAGGCTTTACTGGGGGGCCTGGGCCCCGTTAGTTTAATTAAGGGGGTTAATTAATGAGCTCTCGTGCCAGGCACGAGGCTGGCAGTGCAAGCCACGCCCCTGGTACACCCAGCCCCGCCCCTCCCCTGTCAATCACTGATGTCCCGCCCCTACACAAACCCCGCCCATCACATAACAAGCCTGTGAGACCCCGCCCCTTGTCCGAGGCCCCGCCCCTCAGCGGGTTCGAGTTTCATGATGGGGCAGGGGCGGGGCGATCTCCGGACTGACGGCAGCCCTGACCAATGGGGAGCGCCGGGGTGGGACTCGGAGCTGCACTGGCCAATGGGAAGCGGGGGCCGGGCAGCGCAGCCAATGAGGGTCTGGAGCAGGTGGTGGGCGGGGCCCGCGGGAGCAGCGGGCCCGTGAGGGGAAAAGGCGGCGGGAGCGGGAGAGAGGTGAGGGGGAATCGGGATATCGCGATAGACACCGCGATAGACAGCGGGGTACCGGGATAGAGACCGGGATAGACAGCCGAGATCGGGACAAAGGCCGGGATAGACAGCGGGACATCGAGATAGAGACCGGGATAGAGACCGGGATATCGGGATAGAGACCGGGATAGACAGCGGGGTACCGGGATAGAGACCGGGATAGAGACCGGGATATCGGGATAGAGACTGGGATAGACAGCGGAGATCGGGACAAGGGCCGGGATAGACAGCGGGACATCGAGATAGAGACCGGGATATCGGGATCACACCGGGATAGACACCAGGATATCGCAATAGACACCGCGATAGACAGCGGGGTACCGGGATAGAGACCGGGATAGAGACCGGGATATCGGGATAGAGACCGGGATAGACAGCGGGGTATCGGGACAGAGGCCGGGATAGACACCGGGACATCGAGATAGCCACCGGCATACATACCGGGATATCGGGATAGACACCGGGACCAACACCGGGACATCGAGATAGCCACCGGCATACATACCGGGATATCGGGATAGATACCGGGACCCACACCGGGATATCGGGATAGCGGGTACCGGGGAAAGCCGGGGAGCGGAACTCCAGCACTCCGGGACATCAGGATACCGGAGTGCAGGGAGCGGGGCTGGAGAATGGTGGGCGGGATACGGGGTACGGGGGTACGGGGGTGCTGGGGCACCGGGGGACGGGAGAGCGGTGAGCCGCGGGAGCGGGCCCGGGGGTCGCCAGGGAAGCAGAGCGGGAGGGGGTGACCGGGGGCACCGGGGAGGGAGCGGAGGGACCGAGGGGGACCGTGGGGACCGGGGGGCAGAGGGCGTGATGAGCGGCGGGAGCGGGCCCGGGGGGCTCCGGAGGCACCGGGGGTCCCGTGCCCCGCTGGGCGGCTGGGGTGGGGACGGGTCTGGGGTCTCCTCCCCCCACCCCCGGGGGTGTCACCCGCTCCCCCGTGGGGGCGGGGCCTGGGAAGGGAGCGGGCGTTGCCATGGGAGTGAGTGGGGGCGTGGTCTTCGAGGGGCGTGGCCTGGATGTGTGATAGGACATAAGGGGCGTGTCCCCTTAGTGGTCGTGGCCTCTGAAAGGGCGCGGTGCTGGCGTTACCATAGCGACAGAGGGCGCGCGGGGTTGCCATGGGGACGGGCGCGGCCTCTGGGAGGGGGGGCGTGGTCAGTTGCCATGGTGATGCGGGCGCGGCTAAAGAAAGGGGCGGTACCGGCGAGCCGTTGCCGTGGTGATGGGGGCGTGTCCTGATGAAAGGGGCGTGGCCAAGCAGGGCGTGGTCCTGGGGAAGGGAAGTGGGGCGCTCCGGGATGGATTTGGGGGGGCCCGGGGGGGCGTGGCCGGGCCAGGCCCGACCCTCCCCCATTCCCGGGGGTTCGGGAACAAAGCCGGGGACACGGGCGGTACCGGGACACCGGGGGGGGGGACACGGGAGGGGACAGCGGGGGGGGCGATGTCCCCCGGGGGTCCCGGCTGGGGCTGGGACCCCCCGTTCCAGCTGTGGGTGCAGGCGCTGCTCTGGGCGCTGCTTTTGGGGCGCCTCCTCCGCTACGGGGGGGGCCAGGGCCGGGGGGAACCCCCCCGGGAGCAGCCCGGGCCGGGGGACCCCCAAAACCGGGGAGGGACCCCCCCAGAGTGAGCCCTGATTGGGGATGGGGGGACAGAGGGACACCCCCAAGGTCCCTCCTTGTCCCCCCGAGCCGTTTGGGGGGTCCCTGCCGGGGGGTTGCTCCTGCCTCAGTTTCCCCGATGGGGGGGGGGTCACTGGTCCGACTGGGCCGTACTGGGAGGCCCCGGGGACAAAGTCTGAGCCCCCCGAGGACAGCGCCCGGCGACAGCTCCGGACACGGTGAGGGGGGGCCGGGGGATGTGGGGTGGCCTCGGTCCCTTTTGGGGTCCCCCTTGTCCCCTCCCGCTCTTCGGGGTCCCTCTGAGGGTCCCCAGTCTGCTGGGGGGGGGCTCTGTGTTTTGGGGTGTCCCACGTCCCCTGGAGCAGTTCCGTGTCCCTTTGGGGTGTCCCCTGTCCCCTCTGGGGTGTCCCCTGTCCTTTGGGGACACTCCCACATCCCCCCCGTCCCCTCGATGTCCCCAAGGTCCCCACTCCGGTGCTGTCCCTGTCCCCCCCGGTGGTTTTGGGGTCCCCACAGTCCCCAAAGCTCGGGGCACGGGGTCCCTCGGCTGGGGACAGGGGGGACACAGGGACAGAGGGGACAGTGGGGACACTTTGCCATGAGGGTGCTGGAGAGGCAGAAGGGGGACACGGGGGGACATCAGAGACACAACTGGGGACATCAGGGACACAGGGGGGACACGGGGGGACAACCCCAGCACAGGGAGGTGACAGAGGAGGGGGCCTGGGGAATGCAGGGGTGGGGGGACACTGGTGACATCGGGTCTGGGGACATTGGTGTCCCCAGCGTGTCCCCAGGGTGTCCCCAGGGTGGGGACACGTGGTGGTGTCCTTGGCCTCGAGGGGACATTGCTGTCCCCAGCGCGGGGGGCTCTGGTGGCACCTCGGTGTCCCCACCGCTGGGGTGTCCCCAGGCACAGGGAGGTGACCAGGATGTCCCCAGGATGGTGGCAGTGTCCCCAGGGGTGTTCGTGTCCCCGTCCCCAGGTGTGTCCTTGTCCCCAGGTGTGTGACAGGCTGTCCCAGGTGTGACAATGTCCCTGTCCCCAGGTGTCCCCAGATGTCACACAGGTGTCCCCAGATGTCCCCCAGGTATCACACAGATGTCCCCAGGTGTCTCCAGATGTCCCCAGGTGTCACACAGATGTCCCCAGGTGTCCCCAGATGTCCCCAGGTGTCACACAGGTGTCCCCAGGTGTCCCCAGATGTCCCCAGGTATCACACAGATGTCCCCAGATGTCCCCAGGTGTCACACAGGTGTCCCCAGGTGTCCCCAGATGTCCCCAGGTATCACACAGATGTCCCCAGATGTCCCCCAGGTGTCCCACAGGTGTCCCCAGGTGTCACACAGATGTCCCCAGATGTCCCCAGGTGTCACACAGGTGTCCCCAGGTGTCCCACAGGTGTCCCTGTCCCCAGGTGCTGCAGCCAGAGCTGGGACCTTCCCCTTCCTCACACACCTCCGGTGGCCCGCCAGGGTGTGTCCCCGTTGTCCCCAAGTGTCCCCATTGTCCCCAGGGCCTCCAGTGGCCCTCCAAGCTTTGTCCCCATTGTCCCCAGGTGTCCCCTCTCCCCCCAGGATGGTCCCCAGGGCCATCCCTGTCCCCCTCAGTGTGTCACCCCTGCCGGGCTGTCCCCAAGGTGTCCCTTGGGGTGTCCCCAAAGTGTCCCCTGCCCCTCCAGAGGGTCCCCGAGGTGTCCCCTGTCCCCTTCGGGTGTCCCAGGGGGGTCCTGGGGGTTCCTTGGGGACTTTGGGGGTCTCTGGGGGGTTTTGGGGGTCCCCGGGGGGGATTTGGGGAGGTTTTGGGGGATTTTGAGGATTTCTCTGCCCCTCAGATCCTGCTGAGCTTCGAGGACCTGCCAGGACCTGAGCCCAGAGCACCGGGGGGCCCCCGAAACGCACAGCTGGGCCCCAAAACTGCACAGCTGGACCCCAAAACTGCACAGCTGGGCCCCAAACTGCACAGCTGGACCCCAAAACTGCACAGCTGGGCCCCAAAATGCACAGCTGGACCCCAAAATATACATCTGGACCCCAAACTGCACAGCTGGGCCCCAAAATGAACAGCTGGGCCCCAAAATCCTATAAAGCACCCCATAAAGCCTGAACCCCCAGACCTGGAGATACCCAAAGTACACCTGAACCCCGGGGAGTCTGGGGGGTCCCAGGGCTGGGATCCCCGGTTTTAACACCCCCAGGTGAAAGCCCCCCCATATGTCCCCAAATGGCGGTCCCCAAAACCGGGGGGTCCCCAAAAACCCCTGGAGGGGGGCCCAGCCCCCCAAGGCTTCATTGTAAACCAGTTTGGGACGAATCAATAAAATTTGGGAGAAAAATCGGGTTTGAAATGTTGGGGTGCTCCCAAAGTGGGGGTTCCCATGGGTCTGGGGGGCACCCCGAGGGTTTGGGGTGTCCGTGACTTTGGGGGTCCCTGGAATTGGTGTGACCCGTGGGTTTGGGGAGGCTCCATGGCTTTAGGGGGCTCCGTTGGTTTGGGGTGACCCCACAGATTTGGGGGGAATCCATGTGTTTGAGGGGGCTCCATGGGATCGGGGTGATCTCATGTGTTTGGGGGGACCCTGTGGCTTTGGGGGGGCCCCATGGGCTCAGGGGGTCCTTGCAACTGGGGGTCCCTATTTTGGGGGGGCCAGTGGATCCCAGCGGTGGGCGTGGCCTCCAGCAAGGGGCGTGGTTCAAACCGATGGGCGTGGCCTTTCCTAACTGGGCGTGGTTTAAACAGATGGGCGTGTCCTAATGCCGTGGAGGCGGGGCCGCTGGACATGGGCGTGGCTTCCAGCTGGATGGGCGTGGCTTAATCACCGTTTGTGGGCGTGGTTTTCCGTGGGCGCGGCCGCGCGGTGCGGCTCCACCCCGAGGCGCGCGCGCGGCGGCCGCGGCTCCTCCTCCGAGCGGGCGCGCGCGGGCGGGGCGGGGGCGGAGGAGGAGGAGGAGGAGGAGGAGGAGGAAGGGGCGCGGGAGGGGGGGGCCGGCGGTGCCGCGGGGGGGGCCATGGCGGTGCCGCCGCCGCCGCCGCCGGGCCCCGAGCAGGCCCCGCGGTACCAGGAGTGGATCCTGGACACCATCGACTCGCTGCGTTCGCGCAAGGCGCGGCCGGACCTGGAGCGCATCTGCCGCATGGTGCGGCGGCGGCACGGCCCCGAGCCCGAGCGCACCCGTGCCGAGCTGGAGAAGCTGATCCAGCAGCGCGCCGTGCTCCGCGTCTCCTACAAGGGCAGCATCTCGTACCGCAACGCCGCCCGCGTGCAGCCGCCGCGCCGCCCGCCGCCGCCACTGGGGAGGGGCCCGGGGGTCGTGAGGGGGAGCGCGGGAAGGGTCGAGACATGAGGGGAAGAGGCGGGTCCGTGCACAGGGGATGGTGTCGCGACCCTGAGGGGTGCGAGGAGCGGAGGGGCCCGGGGGTCGTGAGGGGGCACCGAGCGCTGAGAGGAACGGGGGGCACGGGAAAGGTTCGGGGGTCGTGAGGGGGCACCCGGGAGGCCTGAGGGGATCCTGAGGGTGTGAGGAGAGTGTGGGAAGCGGCGGAGACATCGGGGGCCCGGGGGTCGTGAGGGGCCCCGGGGGAACGGGGGGGTCCTGAGGGGACACTGGGGAAGGGGCCGGGGGTCGTGAGAAGGGGCCATGAAGGGTTCGAGGGTCGTGAGGGGGAGCCGAGAGGTCTGAGGGGAACCTGAGGGCATGGAGGGGACTGGGGGCTGCTGGGAGGGTGACCCTGAGGGGTCTGGGGGTGAGGTGGTGGAAATTTGGGGGTGTCTGAGGGGGCCGGGGGGCTCTGGAGGGACCGGGGATAGGAGGGCTGAGGGGGACAGCGGTGGTGAGGGGGCGCTGGGGACATGAGGGGACCCCTGAAGGGTTGGTGGGACAGGGGAGGACACAAGGTGGAGGGGACACAGAGAAGGGGACTTGGGGAAGGACCCTGAGGGGATTTAGGCGTCCCCTGAGGGAACTGAGGCAGCTGAGGGGATCTGGGGGCCTGAGAGGGTTGGGGACATCCTTTAGGGGACCTCTGAGGGGCTGGGGGACCTGAGGGGACAGCAGAGATCTCAAGGGGATGTTGGAGACCCCCAGGAGGACTTGGGTGACCTGGAGAAGGGGGGACAGGGAGTGGGGGTCTTTATGGGACCTGAGGGGGTTTTGGGGTCACCAGAGCCAGGGCTGGATGAGGCTGGGGACTGGGAGGTTGGGGGAACCCCAGGACAAGCTGAGGAACCCCAGTGACAATGCTGGGTGACAGCTCTGGGGGAGGGGGTGCAGAATTGGGGGATCCTGGGTTTGGGGGGCCCTGCAGGACTTGGTGGGGGGGTGTTCATTTTTGGGGGTGTCCTGGATTTGGGGGGGCAGTGTCACACTGTGGGAGGGTCAAGGAGCAGCTTTGGAGCCCCTGTTTTGGTGGGGGCTGTCGATTTTGGTGTCAGGGCTATCCATTTTTGGGGGCTGTAGATTGTCGGGGGGGTCCCAGCTGCGGGGGTTCTCTGTGGGGTGATGCTCACGCTGTACTTTTGGGGCCCCCCAGCCCCCCTGCAGCAGCAGCGAGGCCTCGGCGCGGGAGGAGGAGGAGGAGGAGGAAGATGAGGACGAGGAAGACGAGGACGGGACCGGCTCGGAGGCCTCGGAGGACGCGGGGCCCCCCCGGCAGCTGAACGGGGAGGGCCGGGGGGGGCCCCCCCTGCGCCCCCCGGGGCAGCCGCCCCCCGAGCGGCCCCCCCAACCCAAGGCCTGCGCCCCGGGGGAGGGGGGCTGCCAGCACATGGCCCCCCTCAAAAAGGAGGGGGCCTTCGGGCAGCCCGACAGAGCAGGTACTGAGGGGAGAGGGTGGTTTTGGGGGGCAGGGGGGTTTGGGGGTGATGGGGGCAGTTTGGGGGTAGGGGTGTGTAAGTTTGGGGGTGCCAGGGGGCAGTTCAGGGGTGGGCATTGCTGTGGGGTCAGTCGGTGCTGGGGGTCACTCTGCGGTCACTCTGGGGGTGTGCTCACTCGGGCTGTCCCAGGGTGACCCGTTGGTGTCCCCGCAGTGTCCCCGGCGCTGGCGGGGGCTGAGCCCTCGGTGCCGCTGTCCCCGGGCAGGCCGGGCCCCCAGGCTGCCGAGGGGGCCCCGTTCAGCTGCACGTGAGTCAGGGGCCGGTGTCCCCTTGTCCCTGTGTGTCACCTGTGTGCCACCCAGCGTCCCTTGTGGCCCCCTGTGTCACCCATGTCCCACCCAGCGTCCCTCTGTGTCCCACTCAGTGTCCCACTGTCCCATCACCATTGTCTCCATGTCCCCCTGGATGTCCCCTGTCCCTGTGTCCCTATGTCACCCCTCTGTTGCTGTGACCGTGTCCCCACAGTGTCCCCTGTCCCAGTGACTGTGTTCTGGTGTCCCCCTGCCCTCCCAGTGTCCCAATGGCCATGTCTGTGTGTCCCCACGGCGTCCCCATGATGCTGTCCCTGTGTCCCAGTGTCCAGGTCCACACAGTGGCCCCGTGACACTGTCCCCGTGTCCCAGTGACCGTGTCTGTGTGTCCCTATGGTGTCCCATCATGGTGACTGTGTCTCTGTGTCCCCATGGTGTCCCAATGACCGTGTCTGTGTGTCCCTATGGTGTCCCATCATGGTGACTGTGTCTGTGTGTCCCCATGGTGTCCCAATGACCGTGTCTGTGTGTCCCTATGGTGTCCCATCATGGTGACTGTGTCTCTGTGTCCCCATGGTGTCCCTGTGTCCCGGTGGCCGTGTCTCTGTGTCACTGTAGTGTCCCATCATGGTGACTGTGTCTCTGTGTCCCCATGGTGTCCCTGTGTCCCGGTGGCCGTGTCTCTGTGTCACTGTAGTGTCCCATCATGGTGACTGTGTCTGTGTGTCCCCATGGTGTCCCAGTGGCCGTGTCTGTGTGTCCCCATGACGCTGTCCCCGTGACGCTGTCCCCGTGTCCCAGTGACCATGTCTCTGTGTCCCCCCGCTGTCCCCGTGACGCTGTCCCCTGTCCCCAGGGCCGGGCGCAAGGACAAGGCCGTGGACCCGGTGGAGTGGTCGGTGCGGGACGTGGTCGAGTACTTCACCGAGGCTGGCTTCCCCGAGCAGGCCGGGGCCTTCCAGGAGCAGGTGGGGCCAGCCCTGTCCCCTCTGTCCCCAAGTGTCCCCAGGTGTCCCCAGGGCTCCCTCTGTCACCGCGGGTGTCCCCAAGAATGGTCCCCTCCCTGCAGAATTGCTCTGTGGCCAGCACTGCCCCCTCCCACTGGCCTGCAGGTGTCCCTAGGGTGTCCCCTCTGTCCCTGAGGGTGTCCCCCAGGTGTCCCTGCTGTCCCTGACAGTGTCCCCAAAGTGTCCCCCATATTTTCCCCATAGGGGTCCCCACTCCTCCCCATTGCACCTACCCCCATCCCCCAGGGTCACCCTGGGTGTCCCAGCTGTCCCTGTGTCCCCCTTGTCCCTGGGGTGTCCCCACTGTCCCTGTGTCCCCCCTGTCCCTGGGGTGTCCCCGCTGTCCCTGTGTCCCCCTTGTCCCTGGGGTGTCCCCACTGTCCCTGTGTCCCTTTGTCCCTGCAGGTGTCCCCAGATGCCATTACCCCCACAGATACCCCACCCTCCTCCATCCCCTGGCTGTCCCTGTGACTGTCCCTCACTGTCCCCTGTCCCTATGGCTGTCCCCGTGTCCCTCCCTGTCCCCGTGTCCCTCCCTGTCCCCAGTGTCCCTCACTGTCCCCGTGTCCCTCCCTGTCCCTGTGTCCCTCACTGTCCCCTGTCCCTATGGCTGTCCCCGTGTCCCTCCCTGTCCCCGTGTCCCTCCCTGTCCCCAGTGTCCCTCACTGCCCCGTGTCCCCAGGAGATCGACGGCAAGTCGCTGCTGCTGATGCAGAGGGCCGATGTGCTCACGGGGCTCTGTCCCTGGGTGTCCCCTGTCCCCGTGACTGTCCCCTGTCCCCATGGCTGTCCCCGTGTCACTGTCCCGTGTCCCTCACTGCCCCGTGTCCCCAGGAGATCGACGGCAAGTCGCTGCTGCTGATGCAGAGGGCCGATGTGCTCACGGGGCTCTCCATCCGCCTGGGCCCCGCGCTCAAGATCTACGAGTACCACGTGAAGCTGCTGCAGCGCAGCCACTTCCAGGACGAGGAGCCCCCCCCGGAGCCCTTCCCGGCCTGAGAGACCCCCCCGGACCCGCGGGGACCCCCCCGGACCTGTGGGGACACCCCCAGACCCGCGGGGACACCCCCAGACCCGCGGGGACACCCCGGTATCCGGGAGGGCTCCTCCCTCCCCCCGCTGCTGCACACAGAGACTTTGGGGGGTGGCTGGGGGGTCCCACCCCTTTTTGGGGGATCCCACCTCTCTTTGGGACCGTCTTATCCCTATTTAAGGGGGTCTTGCCTCTCTTTAGGGTCCCACCTCTAACTTGGGGGGGTCTTGCTCTCATTTGAGGGGTCCCACCTCGCTTTGAGGGGGTCTCATCTCTGTTTTGGGGGGGTCCCATCTCTCTTTGGGGGTCCCACCCCTCTTTGAGGGGTCTCTCTTTTGGGGGGACAACCCTCTTTTGGGGGGATCTCACCCTTCATTTGGGGGGGCTTCTCTTTGGGGGGGTAATTTCTCCTTTGGGGGGTCCCACCCCTCTTTTGGGGGGCTTCTCCTTGGAGACCCCTCTTTCAGGGGGGGTCACTTCTCTTTAGAGGGGTCCTCCCCTCTCTTTTGGGGGGGTCACCCCTCTCTTTTGGGGGTCTCCTCTCTCTGGGGAGCACTGGGAGTGGGGACACCCCGCTCCTTGTGGGGTCACCCCTCTTTTGGGGGGTCCCTCTGGGGGCGGGGTCACCCCTCCTTGAGGGAGCCCCCTTTTTAGGGGATCCAAACCCCCCGCAGTCTGTGCCCCCCCCTTCCCCGGGCCTGGCTCGTTTTGGGTTTTTTTAAATAAAAACGGAAAAATGAAATAAAATCAACACAAGATCTCGGGGTTTGGGGTTTTTGGAGGGGTCCCCCATTTCGGGGGGAGCTCCCGCCTTAGAGCCCCCACAAAAGGGGTTGGGGTGGAATGGGGGGGGCCCAAGGGGGGCATTTGGGGACCCCCAGTGAGGGGAGGGTGCTGCGCATGCGCTGAACTTCCCGTCCGACAGGGGGAGCCAGGCACCGCAGGGAGCCGCTCCCGCGCTGTCTCGCGCCCTCCTCTGCGCATGCGCCCTTTCGCAGCTGCAGCTGCCACGCCCCCTACGGCGGCCGGCAGGGCCCAAAAGCCGCGCTCCATAAACAAACCTCAAAAACGGCCTCAGCTCCCAAAAACAACGCCCGAACAGCTTCAGGACCCCCAAACTGCTCCAGAACAGCCGCAGCTCCCCTAAACTGCCCCAAAGAGCCCCAGAACAGGGTCAGGCTTCGTTAAAGGAGCAGTAACTGCCCCCAGACCAGCCCAAACTGCCCCAGAACAGCCTCAGACGCCGCTAAAGCCACAAATGCCCCAATGCTCCCAATGTGTTTCGAGTCGCTCTGAAACATCCGCGGCCCCCAACGGCCCCTCCGACCCACAGGACCCCTAAACAGCTCCCAGCTGCCCCCACATGCCCCTAAGGCCCCATACATGTTTGTACAGGATCGCCCCACTCCGCGTTCCCCTACGGCGGCCGGACAGGCCCAAACGTCGCTCTGTGCACCCCCGCCCTACGGCGGCCGGCGGGGGTCAAACTAGCTCCGCGTCGCTCTTTCCTACGGCGGCCGGAGAGGCCCAAAGTCTGTCTGCTGTGCGCGTGCGCAATGGCCGTTCCCTGGTGAAGATGGCGGCGTCCGTGTTCCCTCTTTCTGTAAGCGGTCAGCGCGGCCAAAAAGCCGCTGTACACTCTCCCCACCCAGTCACCCGCGTTTCTACAGCGGCCAAAGGAACCCAAAACCCCTCCTTGTCCTCTCTTCGGCTCTCCCCCCTCTACAGCAGCGGCTGAGGCACATAACGGCGTCCTGTCATCACGCGCATGCGTTATAACGGCTCTCGAGACGAAGATGGCGGCGCCCACGGCTTGAGTCCACAACACCGCGCTTCGCGCATGCGTATTACGCGTCCCGTGGGAAGATGGCGGCACCCACCTCTCCAGTCCACAACACTTGCTTGGGCGCATGCGCATTACCCCGACAAGGGCGAACATGGCGGCTCCTATCTCGCCCTCTCTCCCTACGGCAGCCGGGGAGACCCAGAATCCATAACACCGCGCTGCGCGCATGCGCATAACCCTCTCCAGAGGGAAGATGGCGGCGCCCTCCGCTCCCTCCCTCCGTACGGCGGCCGGCGGGGGCTCCAAGCCCCGCCCCTCGCTGGCCCCGCGCATGCGCGACGCGGGGGGGGAAGATGGCGGCGTCCTCGCTGGAGCAGAAGCTGTCGCGGCTGGAGGCGAAGCTGAAGCAGGAAAACCGCGAGGCGCGGCGGAGAATCGACCTCAACCTCGACATCGGCCCCGCCCGCGCCCGCCCCAGTGAGCGGGGCCGGGGGGGCGGGGCTGGGGTGTCCGGGGCAGCTTTGGGGAATTTGGGGAAGGTTTGGGGCAAATTTGGGGCATTCGGGGCAAATTTGGGGTGTCCGGGACACGTTTTGGGGTGTTTGGGGACAGTTTAAGAACATTTTGGGGCAGTTTTGGGTTGTCTGGGGTGTTTGAGGCAGTTTTGGGGTGTTTGGGACAAATTTGGGGTGTCTGGGGCAGTTTAGGAACGTTTCGGGGCAGTTCTGTGTTTTCTGGGGGTTTGGGGGCATTTTTGGGGTGTTCGGGGCAGATTTGGGTCACCTTGGGGCAGTTTTGGGGTGTCTGGGGCAGTTTAGGGACATTTCGGGGCAGTTTAAGGGGTTTAGGAGCATTTTGGGGCAGTTCTGGGTTCTTTGGGGTGCTGGGGGGACTTTTGGGTGTTTAGGAACATTCTGGGGCAGTTTTGGGGTGGTTTAGGGTATTTGGGGCACTTTGGGGCCATTTTGGGGTTGTTTGGGGTGCCCTGTGGGGGATCCGAGGCTGTTTTAGGGTTTTAGGGACAATTTGGGGGCTTTTGGGGGCATTTAGGAACGTTTTGAGGTGTTTGGGGCAATTTAGGGTCATCTTAGGGCAGTTTGAGGCTGTTTTGGGGTATTTGGGGTCATTTTTTGGGGTGTTTGGGGCACTTCAGGGACAGTTTAGGGACATTTTGGGATGTTTGGGGCACTTCAGGGACATTTTGGGGTGGTTTGGGAACATTTTGGGGCACTTTAGGGACATTTTGGGGCAGTTTTGGGGTATTTCAGGGCAGTCCTGGCTGGTTTAGGGGGGCTGGGGGATTTGGGGAGTTGGGAAGGGTTTTTGGGGGTTTTTGGGGGGCTCTGAGGGGGTTGGGAAGGGGATTTTTGGGAGTTTCTGGGAGGTTTTTGGGTTTTTGGGGGGCTCTGAGGGGTTGGGAAGGGGATTTTTGGGAAGTTTTTGGGGTTTTGGGGGGGCTCTGAGGGGCTGGGAAGGGGATTTTTGGGAAGTTTTTGGGGTTTTGGGGGGGCTCTGAGGGGCTGGGAAGGGGATTTTTGGGAAGTTTTTGGGGTTTTGGGGGGGCTCTGAGGGGCTGGGAAGGGGATTTTTGGGAAGTTTTTGGGGTTTTGGGGGGGCTCTGAGGGGCTGGGAAGGGGATTTTTGGGAAGTTTTTGGGGTTTTGGGGGGGCTCTGAGGGGCTGGGAAGGGGATTTTTGGGAAGTTTTTGGGGTTTTGGGGGGGCTCTGAGGGGCTGGGAAGGGGATTTTTGGGAAGTTTTTGGGGTTTTGGGGGGGCTCTGAGGGGCTGGGAAGGGGATTTTTGGGAAGTTTTTGGGGTTTTGGGGGGCCCTGAGGGGTTGGGAAGGGGATTTTTGGGGGTCTCGAGGATCCCCTGCAGGTAGGACCCCCCAGGGACCATTCCCAGCACATTTTTGGGATTTTTTGGGGATTTTCCAGCCCGGGAGGAGCAGCCCCTCCCCCTCCCCCCTTTCAAATTTGTGCTCATTTTTATCCCCCTGATTTAAATCAATCCCCCCAAATTCCAAATTTCCCCCCAAATTCCAAATTCCCCCCAAATTCATTCCTGTCCCCCCCAATTTAATGTGAATTTCCCAATTTAAATTCATTTTTTGCCCCAAAATTTTATTTTCCCCTCTGACTTTCACTCCTGTCCTTCCCAGTTTCACCCCTGTCCCTTCCCCAATTTAATTTCATTTAATTTTAATTTTAATTTGATTTAAATTTCTGTCCCCCCCCAATTTAAACTCATTTTTGTCCCCCCCATTTCATTCCTGTCCCCCCAACTTCAGCTCAATTTCATTTTCCTCCCAATTTAAATTCATTTCCAATTAATGAATTCTGCTCCCCCTGATTAAAGCTCCTCCCCCCACTTTAATTAATTCCCCAATTTAAATCCATTTCTGTTCCTCTCCATTTCAATTCTTTTTTTTCCCCATTTCTGCCCCCAATTTAAATTAATTCCTGCCCCCCTTTTAAATTAATTTCCCCACAATTTAAATTAATTTCTGGGTAAATTTCAGCTTAAATTTATTTCTCCCAATTGAAATTAATTTTTCCTTTCCAATTTAAATTTATTTCTGCCCCCAATTTGAATTTATTCCCCCAATTAAAATTCATTTTTGCCCCAAATTTAAATTATTTCCTCCGATTTAAATCAATTTTTGCCTCCTAATTTAAATTATTTCTCCTAATTTAAATTCATTTCTCCCCCAATTTATTTCCCCCAATTTAAATTCATTTCTGACCCAAATTTCAATTAATTCATCCGACTTAAATTAATTTCCACCCCTAATTTAAGTTCATTTTCCCCAGTTTAAATTAATTTCTGTTTCCCAATTTAAATTAATTCCTGCCATTTAAATTCATTTTCTCTCCCAATTTCAGTTCATTTCCCTAATTTAAATAATTTCTGCCCCCAGTTTCATTAACTCACCCCACCCCTGATCCTTCCCTTTTTAATTTTTTCTCTTTTTCTTTCTTTTTTATTCTTTTTTTAATTTTTTTTTATTATTTTCCCCCCCTTTTTTTATTTTCCCCCGTGCCCCTCCCCCATCTCCAGTCATCCCCCCCCCAATTTTAAATTGGGGGGGGGAATGGGAGAAAATGGGAAAAAAAGAGGAGAATTGGGAAAATGGGGAAAATGGGGGAAAATGAGGGGTATGGGAAAAACGGGGGGAAGTGGGAGGAAATGGGAAAAAATAGGGGAAATTGGGTGGGAAACTGACAAAATGGGGGGAAGTTGGGAAAAACTGGGGGAAAATTGGGGAAAAATGGGGGGAAATAGGGAAAAATTGGGGAAAAGTCAGGGAAATGGGGAAAAATGGGTGGAAAACTTGGGGGAAATTAGGGGGGAAATGGGGAAAATTGAGAAAAATGGGTGGGAAAGTTGGGGGGAAATGGGGGAAAATGGGGAAAATTTGGTGGAAATCAGGGAAAATTGGGAAAAATGAGGAAGGGAAGGGATGAGAATGGGTAAAATTTGGACTAAATGGAGGGAATGGGGGAAAATGGGGAAAAAGGGGCTGGGAATGGGGAATGTTGGGGGGAGGGGGAAATGGGATGGGAAAGGGAAACATGGGGCAAGAATGTGAAAAATTGGGGGAAATGGGAAAAAATAGGAGAAAAATGAGGAAAAGTGGGGCAGGAATGGGGGAAATGAGGAAAAATTGGGGAGAATTGCAGGAAAAAGGGAAAGGGAGGGGGAAAATGGGGCAAGAATTGGGGGGCAGGAAACTGCAAAAAGAGGAGAAAAAGGGGAAAAATTTGGGGCTGTCTGTGCCCCCCCAGTTTATGGGGTTCTGAACTTCTCCCCAGTTTGGGGGTTTGATGAGTTTCTCACCCTATTTTTGGGGTCCTGGTGTTTTTTCCCCCATTTTTGGGGTTCTGACACATCCCCCACCATTTTTGGGGTTCCTGACACGTCCATTCCATATTTTTACATTCCTGACGAGCCGCTCCTCAGTTTTGGGTTCCTGACCGGTTTCTCTCTCCCCCCACATGGATTTTGGGGTCCCTGCTGTGTCTCCCCCTCATTTTTGGGGTTCTCTCCCCATTTTTGAGGTCCCTGATCTTTCTTTCCCCATTTTTAGGGTTCTCTCCTCATGTTTGGGGTTCTCTCCCAAATTTTAGGTTCCCTCCCTATTTTGAGGCATTCTCTTTGATTTTTTTTAGTTGTCTATCTAAGTTTTGGGGTTTTGTCTCTCCCCATCTTTGGCATTCTGTCCCCATTTTTAGGTGTCTCTCCCATTTTTTGGGTTCTCCATTTTTAGGGTGCTGTCCCCATTTTTGAGGTTCTTGTCCATTTTGGGGTTCTCTTCCCTTTTTTGGGTTCTCCATTTATGGCGTTTTCTCCCCATTTTTTATGTTACTTCCCCTTTGTTTGGATTCTCCATTTTGGGGTTCCCTCCCCATTTTTGGAGTTTCTACCCGTTTTTTTTGGGTTCTCCATATTTGGGGTTTTGTGCCCCATTTTTGGGGTTCTGTGTCTCCCCATTTTTAGGTTTCTCTCCCCTTTTTTGGGGTTCTCCGTTTTTGGGGTTCTCCCTGTTTTTGGGGTTCTCTCCCCATTTTTGGGGTCGCTGACTCTGCTCTCCCCCCCAGCCCTGCAGCTGCCCCTGGTGAGCGAGGGGGGCCGGGGGGGGCCCCCCGAGAGCCCCCAGCCCGCGCCCCCCCCCCGGCCCCGGCAGATGCTGGGGCTGCCCCCGCCCCCCTTCCTGGTGCCGCGCAGCCTGGAGAGGTGAGGACCCGCCCCCGAGCCCTGATTGGCTGATGGGGGAGAGCCTGGGTGCTGATTGGCTGATGGGGGAGGCCCTGGGTACTGATTGGCTGACTGGGGAAAGGCTGGGTGCTGATTGGCTGGTGTGGGAGAGCCTAGGAGCTGATTGGCCAATGGGGAGAGCCTGGGTACTGATTGGCTGACTGGGGAAAGGCTGGGTGCTGATTGGCTGATGTGGGAGAGCCTAGGAGCTGATTGGCCAATGGGGGAGAGCCTGGGTGCTGATTGGCTGATGCGTGAGGACTTGGGAGCTGATTGGCTGATGGGGGAGGCCCTGGGTGCTGATTGGCTTATGCAGGAGAGCCTGGGTGCTGTTTGGCCAATGGGGGAGGCCCTGGGTGCTCATTGGCTAATGTGGGAGAGCCTGGGAGCTGATTGGCCAGAAGGGCTGGGGGATCCTGTGCCCTGATTGGCCTGAGGTTTGGGGAGATCTTGTGCCCTGATTGGTTAGAGGTTTGGGGAGATCCTGTGCTCTGATTGGCTTGAGGTTTGGAGAGATCCTGTGCCCTGATTGGTTAGAAGTTTCGGGAGATCCTGTGCCCTGATTGGTTAGAGGTTTGGGGAGATCCTGTGCTCTGATTGGCCTGAGGTTCATGAGAATCAAAGCTTGATTGAATGGACATCCGGGGGAATCCTGTGCCCTGATTGGCCAGCAGCCTGGAGGGATCCCAGGCTCACATTGGCCAGAGGAGGGTTGCACATCCTGATTGGCTAGAGCTCTGTAGAGACTCTGTCCTATGATTGGCCACTGTTATGGAGAGATCCTGTCCTCTGATTGGCCCACAGAGGGTCACATGCTCTTATTGGCTAGGGGAACATCATGTGACGTGGTTGACCAGAGGCTTTGGGGGGGTTCCTGTGCTCTGATTGGCTAGAGATTCTGAGAGATCCTGTGCCCTGATTGGCCAGAGCTCGGTCAGGATTCCGTGCTGTGATTGGGTAGAACTCCAGGGAGATAACGTGAGTTGATTGGCCAAGGAGGAGGCTTGTGCTGATTGGCTGGATGGACAGAAGTCTGCAGGTAGTGATTGGTCAGAGTTTCCAGGAAGATCTTGCGCTCTGATTGGCCGGAGATTCAGTGGTACCGTGTGTTCTGATTGGCTGGGCAGGAGGGTTTGCGCAGCGGTTGGTCAGGTGTTCAGAGCCTGCGGTGCTGATTGGCTGCTGCTCTGAGGGCTTGTAGGCCCTGATTGGCCAGAGTTCGGGGAGTGGTGTGTTCTCATTGGCCAGGAATGAGACCACTCTCTTTGGGGTGATCTTGAGCAGTGATTGGCTGGAGCAGAGCTTGCAGCTGCTGATTGGTGGATGGTTCAGAGGATGCCAGTTGCTGATTGGCCTGGTGGGCAGGAGAACTGTGTGCTCATTGGCCAGCAGTGTGAGAGGCTCCTGGGTGCTGATTGGCCAGGCAGGCAGGATTTCCTGTCCTGCAATTGGCCAGAGCTGTGATTCCCTGTGTGCTCGTTGGCCACGATCTCCCTATGCCCTGACCTGATTGGCCAGGCTCTTCTGTGATTGATTGGGCTTTGTCCTGAGTTGATTGGCCAGTGTTTCTCCCAGTGCCCTGAGCTGATTGGCTGAGCTCTCCCATTGCTCTGAGCTGATTGGCCAGGCTCTCCTTGTGCTTTGAGCTGATTGGCTGAACTCTCCCGTTGCCCCTATAGCATTGAGATCGACCAGAAGCTGCAGGAGATCATGAAACAGACGGGGTACCTGACCGTGGGGGGACAGGTGAGTCAGGGGGTACCTGACCATGGGACAGGTGAGTCAGGGGTACCTGGCCGTGGGGGGGGGGGTGGGGGGGCAGGTGGGTGAGGGGGTACCTGACCGTCGGACAGGTGAGTCAGGGGGTACCTGACCGTGGGAGGGACAGGTGAGTCAGGGGGTACGTGGCTGGGGGGGGACAGGTGAGGATGGGGGTTACCTGGCTAGATGAGGACAGGTGAGAAGGAGGGGGGTGACACGTGAGGATGGGGGGCACACGTGGGCATGCTGAGGGGCCCAGGTGAGGGTTACCCGACTGTGGGGGGTTACCTGGCTCTGGGGGGCACAGCTGAGGATTGGGGGGGTTTTACCTGGCCGTGGGGGCCCAGGTGAGCCCGGGGCTGTCCCAGGTGGACCCTGACCCCCCCTCCCCCCAGCGGTACCAGGCGGAGATCAACGACCTGGAGAACCTGGGCGAGATCGGCAGCGGCACCTGCGGGCAGGTGTGGAAGATGCGCTTCCGCAAGACCGGCCACGTCATCGCCGTCAAGGTGGGCACCGGGCCGGGGACACCGGGGAGCCCAGTGACACCGGTGACACCTGAAACTGCCAGTGACCCCAGTGACACCTGTGACACCTGTGACACCTGAAACTGCCAGTGACACTGGTGACACCTGTGATACCTTTAACTGCCAGTGACCCCAGTGACACCTGGGGACACCAGTGACACCTGGTGACACCTGTAACTGCCAGTGACCCCAGTGACACCGGTGACACCTGTGACACCGGTGACACCTGAAACTGCCAGTGACCCCAGTGACACCTGTGACACCTGTGACACCTGAAACTGCCAGTGACACTGGTGACACCTGTGATACCTTTAACTGCCAGTGACCCCAGTGACACCTGGGGACACCAGTGACACCTGGTGACACCTGTAACTGCCAGTGACCCCAGTGACACCGGTGACATTTGTGACACCTGTGACCCCCGGTGACACCTGTGACCCCTGGTGACACCTGTGACCCCCAGTGACACCTGTAACTGCCTGTGATACCTGTGACATCTGTGACACCTGTAACCCCCGTGACTCCTGTGACACTTGTGCCTCCCAGTGACACCTGTGACAACTGGTGACACCTGTGATCCCCGGTGACACCTAAGACCACCCAGTGACAGCTGTGGGACTTGTGACCCCCCCCCATGACACCCATGACCCCTGGTGACACCTGTGCCCCCCGGTGACACCCATGCCCCCCGGTGACACCCGTGCCCCCCCATGTGACACCTGTGTCCCCTCCCCAGCAAATGCGGCGCTCGGGGAACCGCGAGGAGAACAAGCGCATCCTGATGGACCTGGACGTGGTGCTCAAGAGCCACGACTGCCCCTACATCGTGCAGTGCTTCGGCACCTTCATCACCAACGTGAGCACCTGGGGGGCCTGGGCACCTGGTGGGGCACCTGGGGGCACCTGAGAGAACCTGGGGGCACCAGGGGGGGCACCTGAGAGCATCTGGGGTCATGGGTACCCGTACATCGTGCAGTGCTTCGGCACCTTCATCACCAATGTGAGCACCTGGGGGCACCTGGGCACCTGGGGGGGCACCTGGGCACCTGGGGTAGCACCTGAGAGCACATGATGGGGCACCTGCGGGGCACCTGTGGTCATGGGTACCCGTACATCATGCAGTGCTTCGGCACCTTCATCACCAACGTGAGCACCTGGGGGGCCTGGGCACCTGGTGGGGCACCTGGGGGCACCTGAGAGAACCTGGGGGCACCAGGGGGGGCACCTGAGAGCATCTGGGGTCATGGGTACCCGTACATCGTGCAGTGCTTCGGCACCTTCATCACCAACGTGAGCACCTGGGGGCACCTGGGCACCTGGGGGCACCTGAGAGAACCTGGGGGCACTGGGGGGGCACCTGAGAGCCCCTAGGGTCATGGGTACCCGTACATCATGCAGTGCTTCGGCACCTTCATCACCAACGTGAGCACCTGGGGGGCACCCGGGCACACCTGGAGGGTTGGGGGTGTCTGGATCCATCCACAGCCCCTCCCAGTGCCCCCAGTAAATCCCAGTGCCCTCCCAGTGCTCTCTCAGTACATCCCAGTGCTCCCAGTGTTCCCAGTGCCCTCCCAGCCCTGCCAGTGCTCCCAGTCCACCCAGTGTCCCCAGTGCTCCTGGTGCTCTCCCAGTGCCCCTGGTCCATCCCAGTGCCCTCCCAGTGCCCTTCTAGTACATCCAGTGCTCCCAGTACACCCAGTGCCCCTCCAGTGCCCCCAGTAAATCCCAGTGCCCTCCCAGTGCCCCCGGTCCATCCAGGGCCCTCCCAGTACACCCAGTCCTCTCAGTCCATCCCAGTACACCCAGTGCCCCCCAGTGCCCCCAGCAGAGCCTCTCTCCCCCAGACCGACGTGTTCATCGCCATGGAGCTCATGGGCACCTGCGCCGAGAAGCTCAAGAAGCGAATCCAGGGCCCCATCCCCGAGCGCATCCTGGGCAAGATGACGGTGGCAGTGAGTGACAGCGGGGACAGCGGGGGTGGTAGAGACACTGGGGACATGCAGGGTGGCTCTGGCATCCTAGACAAGGTGATGGTGGCAGTGAGTGACAGTGGGGACACTGGGGGATATTGTGGACAGTGGGGAGGGCCCTCCCAGTTCCCCCAGTCGTCTCAGTCCATCCCAGTACACCAGTGGCCCCCAGTGCCCCCCAGTGAACCCAGTGCCCTCCCAATGCCCCCCAGTGCCTCCCAATGCCCCCCAGTGCCCCCCAGTGCCCCCTCAGTGCCCCCAGCAGAGCCTCTCTCCCCCAGACCGACGTGTTCATCGCCATGGAGCTCATGGGCACCTGCGCCGAGAAGCTCAAGAAGCGAATCCAGGGCCCCATCCCCGAGCGCATCCTGGGCAAGATGACGGTGGCAGTGAGTGACAGCGGGGACAGCGGGGCGGTAGGGACACTGGGGACACGCAGGGTGGCTCTGGCATCCTAGACAAGGTGATGGTGGCAGTGAGTGACAGCGGGGGTGGTAGAGACACTGGGGACATGCAGGGTGGCTCTGGCATCCTAGACAAGGTGATGGTGGCAGTGAGTGACAGTGGGGACACTGGGGGATATTGTGGACAGTGGGGGCATTGTGGACATTGGGGACACTGGGGGCAGTGGGGATATTGAGGACAACAGGGACACCGGGGACACTGGGGACAACCGGGGACATTGAGGACACGTAGGGTAGCTCTGGGATTCTGGGCAAGGTGACAGTGGCAGTGAGGGGACACTGGGGACAGGCAGGGGGGTCCCTCCATCCTGGGCAAGATGGTGATGGTGAGGGACACTGGGGACAGGCAGGGGGTCCCCAGGACCCAGCGCCCCCTTCCCGAGTGGGCAGGGTGACAGTGACAGCGAGCAGGGTGATGGTGGCACAGAGGTGACACCTGGGCAGTGTCACTGCTGTCCCCACAGACGGTGAAGGCGCTGCTGCACCTGCAGGAGAAGCACGGCGTGACCCGCAGGGGGACAGGGGTGTCCTGGGCGGGGTGGCAGCGGCAGTGGGCAGCGTGGGTGACACAGAGGTGACACAGAGATGACATAAAGGTGACACGGGACTGTTCTGCAGATGGTGAAGGTGCTGCTGTACCTGCAGGAGAAGCACGGGGTGACCCACAGGGGACACTGGGGACAATCAGGGTGTCTCTGGGGTCTGGGCAGGGTGATGGTGGCACAGAGGTGGCACAGAGGTGACACTGGGGACAACGGCTGTCCTGCAGATCGTGAAGGCGCTGCTGTACCTGAAGGAGAAGCACGGCGTGATCCACAGGGACGTCAAACCCTCCAACATCCTGCTGGACGAGCGGGGCCAGGTCAAGCTCTGCGACTTCGGCATCAGCGGCCGCCTGGTGGACTCCAAGGCCAAGACCCGGAGTGCGGGGTGTGCGGCCTACATGGCGGTGAGGGGATATGGGGACACTGGGGACATCCCCAGAGCGCGGGGTGTGCGGCCTGCATGGCGGTGAGGGGACATGGGGACACTGGGGACATCCCCAGAGCGCGGGGTGTGCGGCCTACATGGCGGTGAGGGGACATGGGGACACTGGGGACATCCCCAGAGCGGAGGGTGTGCGGCCTACATGGCGGTGAGGGGATATGGGGATTCATCGCCATGGAGCTCATGGGCACCTGCGCCGAGAAGCTCAAGAAGCGAATCCAGGGCCCCATCCCCGAGCGCATCCTGGGCAAGATGACGGTGGCAGTGAGTGACAGCGGGGACAGCGGGGGTGGTAGAGACACTGGGGACATGCAGGGTGGCTCTGGCATCCTAGACAAGGTGATGGTGGCAGTGAGTGACAGTGGGGACACTGGGGGATATTGTGGACAGTGGGGGCATTGTGGACATTGGGGACACTGGGGGCAGTGGGGATATTGAGGACAACAGGGACACCGGGGACACTGGGGACAACCGGGGACATTGAGGACACGTAGGGTAGCTCTGGGATTCTGGGCAAGGTGACAGTGGCAGTGAGGGGACACTGGGGACAGGCAGGGGGGTCCCTCCATCCTGGGCAAGATGGTGATGGTGAGGGACACTGGGGACAGGCAGGGGGTCCCCAGGACCCAGAGCCCCCTTCCCGAGTGGGCAGGGTGACAGTGACAGCGAGCAGGGTGATGGTGGCACAGAGGTGACACCTGGGCAGTGTCACTGCTGTCCCCACAGACGGTGAAGGCGCTGCTGCACCTGCAGGAGAAGCACGGCGTGACCCGCAGGGGGACAGGGGTGTCCTGGGCGGGGTGGCAGCGGCAGTGGGCAGCGTGGGTGACACAGAGGTGACACAGAGATGACATAAAGGTGACACGGGACTGTTCTGCAGATGGTGAAGGTGCTGCTGTACCTGCAGGAGAAGCACGGGGTGACCCACAGGGAACACTGGGGACAATCAGGGTGTCTCTGGGGTCTGGGCAGGGTGATGGTGGCACAGAGGTGGCACAGAGGTGACACTGGGGACAACGGCTGTCCTGCAGATCGTGAAGGCGCTGCTGTACCTGAAGGAGAAGCACGGGGTGATCCACAGGGACGTCAAACCCTCCAACATCCTGCTGGACGAGCGGGGCCAGGTCAAGCTCTGCGACTTCGGCATCAGCGGCCGCCTGGTGGACTCCAAGGCCAAGACCCGGAGCGCGGGGTGTGCGGCCTACATGGCGGTGAGGGGACATGGGGACACTGGGGACATCCCCAGAGCGCGGGGTGTGCGGCCTACATGGCGGTGAGGGGACATGGGGGCATTGGGGGGGGACACTGGGGACATCGGGGACATCCTCCAGAGAGCGAGGTGTGTGGCCTCTATGGTGGTGAGGGACTTTGGGAGCATCAGGGACAATGGGGACACTGGAGGGACATTGGGGACACTGGGGACACCGGGGACATTGGGACATTGGGACTCTGGGGGGACACTGGGGACATGCCCCAGCCCCACAGTGAGCCTTTGGGGGGGATCAGGGGGTGTTGGGTCCCCAGGACTGGGGGGAGGGGGCTGCACCCAGGTCTGGGATGGGGCTGTTGGGGGGTCCCCCAGGTTTGGGGGTGTTGGGGATCCCCTCGGGTTTGGGCCCACCACCGCCCCTCCCCCAGCCCGAGCGCATCGACCCCCCCGACCCCACCAAGCCCGACTACGACATCCGCGCCGACGTCTGGAGCCTCGGCATCTCCCTGGTGAGCCCAGCGTCACCCGGGGTCCCCAGCGTCACCCGGGGTCCCCACAGCGTTCCCAGGGTCCCTGAATGTCACCCAGGGTCCCCAAATATCACACCAGGGTCCACAGCATCTCTGAATGTCACCCAGGGTTTGGCTGTTGGGGGGTCCCCCAGGTTTGGGGGTGTTGGGGATCCCCTCGGGTTTGGGGGATCCCCCCAGGTCTGGGGTTCTGGGTGTTTGGGGGTGCCCAGATTTGGGGTTTGGGGGTTCCCAGGTTTGAGGTTTCAGGCGTTCCCAGCTTTGGGGTTTGCCGACCCCACCAAGCCCGACTACGACATCCGCGCCGACGTCTGGAGCCTCGGCATCTCCCTGGTGAGCCCAGCGTCACCCGGGGTCCCCAGCGTCACCCGGGGTCCCCACAGCGTTCCCAGGGTCTCTGAATGTCACCCAGGGTCCCCAAATATCACACCAGGGTCCACAGCATCTCTGAATGTCACCCAGGGTTTCCAAAGTGTCCCCAAAAGTCACCCAGGGTCCCCAGCGTCCCTGAATGTCACCCCAGGGTCCCCAAATGTCACCCCAGGGTCCCCAGCCCCGAATGTCACCCCAGGGTCCCCAAACATCACCCAGCTGTCCCCAGAGCATCCCAAACCTACCCAGCTGTCCCCAAAGTGTCCCCGACCCCCCACAGTGTCCCCAGGCTGGCCCCGACCGCCTCCAGGTCCCCAGCGTGTCCCCACAGTGCCACCTCAGCCCTGTAGTGCCACATCCCCTACCGACACCTGTCACCTGTGTGTGTCACAGCTGTCACAGCTGTCCCTGTCACTTGTCCCTGTCACACCTGTGTCATACCTGTCACAGCTGTTTCACCTGTCCCTGTCACATCTGTCCCTGTGTCATCTGTGTCACACATGTGTCCCCAGGTGGAGCTGGCCACGGGGCAGTTCCCGTACCAGAACTGCTGTCCCTGTGTGTCACACCTGTGTCACACGTGTGTCCCCAGGTGGAGCTGGCCACGGGGCAGTTCCCGTACCAGAACTGCTGTCCCTGTGTGTCACACCTGTGTCACACGTGTGTCCCCAGGTGGAGCTGGCCACGGGGCAGTTCCCGTACCAGAACTGCTGTCCCTGTGTGTCACACCTGTGTCACACGTGTGTCCCCAGGTGGAGCTGGCCACGGGGCAGTTCCCGTACCAGAACTGCTGTCCCTGTGTGTCACACCTGTGTCACACGTGTGTCCCCAGGTGGAGCTGGCCACGGGGCAGTTCCCGTACCAGAACTGCTGTCCCTGTGTGTCACACCTGTGTCACACGTGTGTCCCCAGGTGGAGCTGGCCACGGGGCAGTTCCCGTACCAGAACTGCAAGACGGATTTCGAGGTGCTGACCAAGGTGCTGCAGGAGGACCCGCCCCTGCTGCCCCCGGCCATGGGCTTCTCCGGGGACTTCCAGGCCTTCGTCCGAGACTGGTGGGGACACGGGGGACATGGGAGGGACATGGGGACATGGGGGATACCATGGGGACACAGCGACGTGGGAGGGACATGGGGGACATGGGGACATGGGAGGGACATGGGGAAACACGGGGACATGGGGGACACAGTGGGGACATGGGGGACACCACGGGGACACAGGGGACATGGGGACATAGGGGGACACAGGGGACATGGGGACATGGGGGACATGGGGACACACAGGGACATGGGGACATTGGGGACATAGGGGATACCATGGGGACACAGGGCACATGGGAGACACGACACGTGGGGACATACAGGGGACATGGGGACACACTGGGGGCATGAGGGGACACAGGGGACATGGGAACATGGGGTACGCCATGGGGACACGTGGGGACACACAGGGGACATGGGGGGAACACAGCCCCAGGGGTCCCCAAGGTGCCACCCCCCCTTCTCTGGGGAGCTCCAGGCCTTTGTCTGGGACTGGGGGGGACACAGGGGACAGGGGGAGACATGGGGGGACAGGAGAGGGACAGGGGGGACATGGTGGGGACACGGGACAGGGGAGGACATGGGGATGTGGCCCGAGGGTCCCAAAGATGGTCACCCCCCCCCATCCCCTCCCCCAGCCTCACCAAGGACCACAGGAAGAGACCAAAGTACAACAAGTTACTGGTGAGTGGCACCTGGCACTGTCACACCTGGCATTGTCACACCTGGCACCTGTCACTGTCAGCTGTCATTGTCATTGTCACACCTGTCAGTGTCACACCTGCCACCTGTCCCATCACATCTGTCTCTTCCCCTGTCCCCTGTCACTCATGTCCCTGGGGACACCTCCCTGTCACAGCTGTCACCACAGCCACGGCCACCCCTTCCCTGTCCCCTGTGTCCCCAAGGGCTGTGGGTGTCACCTCTGGGGGCACGTGCACCGTGCCACCATCCCTGGGGGTCCCCAAGTCCCTGTCACCTCCCCTACGTGTCTGCAGCTGTGTCCCCGTGTCCCTGTGTCTGTGTCCCCAAGGCCACATCTGTGTCCTGTGTCCCTGTCCCCACCTTGTCCCCAAACCCTCACCCTCGGTGCTCCATCCCCGTGTCCCCGAGCTTTGTCCTCCATGTCCACTGCAGTCCCCTTGTCCTCGTATTCCCCAGCGTCCCTGCTGTCCTCAATGTCTCCAATGTCCCCTGTCCCCATTGCCCCTAATGTCCCCATGTCCCTGCTGTCCCCGATGTCCCAATGTCCTTGCTGTCCCAGCTGTCCCCAATGTCCCTGACATCCACTGCTGTCCTCCATGTCCCCCGCTGTCCCTGCTGTCCCCATTGCCCCTAATGTCCCCATGTCCCTGCTGTCCCATTGCCCCTAATGTCCCTGCTGTCCCCAGTGTCCCCATGTCCCTGCTGTCCCCGTTGTCCCCATGTCCCTGCTGTCCCCATTGCCCCTAATGTCCCCGATGTCCCTGCTGTCCCCGATGTCCCCATGTCCCCTGTCCCCACAGGAGCACACCTTCATCAAGCGCTACGAGACGCTCGAGGTGGACGTGGCCACCTGGTTCAAGGACGTGATGGCCCGCACAGAGTCCCCGCGCCCGGGGGGTGGCCTGGGCCACCACCTGCCCTTCTTCACCAGGTAGCGCCCGCCCGGCGCCGCCATGCCCGGCAGGGGACACCGGGGACAGCCGGGACACCCCGGGGACAGCCGGGCCACCTCCGGGACAGGGACAGCGGGGACAGCCCTGGCACGCTGCCTGGTGCCACCACGCCCGGCAGGGGACACCGGAGACAGCCGGGACATCCCCTGTGACACCAGGGACAGCAGGGACACCTCGGGGACAACCAGGACAGCCCTGGGGCACCACCCAGCACAGGGACAGCTGGGCCACCCCCTGTGACAGGGACGCCTGTGACACCCACTGGGGGCGGTGACACCTCTGCCACCTCCCCACAACTCGTCCCTGTGGCACCCGCTGTGCCACCCCCCTGTGGCACCCAGTGTGATGGTGACACTGCCACGGCCACCGCAGCCCCGGCCTGGCCTGGAGTGTCCCCAGCGTGTCCCAGCGTGTCCCTGCCGTCCCAGCTGTCCCCTCCCACTGTCCCCATCTTGCCAAGGCCAGGGGACACTCCTGTCCCCTCTGTGTCCCCCTGGCCATGCCTCAGTTTCCCACAGGGTCCCATGTGGGGACAGGGCTGGGGACAGGACGGGGAGGTGGCACCGAGGGTGTGACACTCCGGGATGTGACACTCAGAGGTGACACTCTGGGAGGTGGCCCAGGGACATGGGCATGGCTGGGGGATGTGACACAGGGGTGACGCCGGGGCCTGGGGATGTGACACTCGGCCCCGAGGGGACATTGAGGGGACACGGAGGTGGCACCAGGACGTGGGGACATGACACGAAGACGGCACTCGGGGACACAGAGATGGCACAGGAACGTGGCACGGGGGACAGGGGACAGCGTGGAGAGCCAGCACGGGAATGTGACAGCGAGGGGACATAGAAGGATGGCACAGAAATGGCACCGGAACTCCCCGATGTCCCTGCTGTCGGATGTGACACGAGGATTGCACCAGGATGTGACACGGGGATGGCACTGGAACGTGACACAGGGATGGCACCAGGATGTGACACAGGGATGGCACTGGAACGTGACACAGGGATGGCACCAGGATGTGACATGGGGATGGCACCAGGATGTGACACGAGGATTGCACCAGGATGTGACACGGGGATGGCACCGGAACGTGACACAGGGACACAGGACGGAGATGGCACCGGGATGGCACAGGACGGAGGTGGCACCAGGAAGTGACACAGGGATGGCACAGGGATGTGACACAGAACAGAGATGGCACCGGGATGGCACAGGACGGAGGTGGCACCAGGAAGTGACACAGGGATGGCACCAGGATGTGACACGGGGATGGCACCAGAATGTGACACGGGGATGGCATTGGAACGTGAGACGGGGACACAGGACGGAGATGGCACCGGGATGGCACAGGACGGAGGTGGCACCAGGAAGTGACACAGGGACACCGGGATGTGACACAGGGCAGAGATGGCACCAGAATGTGGCACAGGGATGGCATCAGAAAGTGACACAGGGACAGAGGTGGCACCGGGAAGTGACACAGAACAGAGATGTCCCAAGGCTGTGACATGGGAATGGCACAGGACAGAGATGTCCCAAGGCTGTGACAATGGGGACATGGCGCTGAAGGACACGGAGTGGTGGCCCGGGGACACGGGCACGTCATGGGTGTGACATCACAGGGCCCAGTCCCGGGGATGTGACACCAGGGAAGTGACACCGGCATGTGACACCAAGGATGTGACACCAAGGATATGGCACTGGGGACACGGCCCGGGGATGTGACACCAAGGATGTTACACCAGGGAAGTGACACCGGGATGTGACACCAAGGATGTGACACCAAGGATATGGCACTGGGGACGCAGCCTGGGGATGTGATGTGACACCGTGATGTGACACCAGGGAAGTGACACCGTGATGTGACACCAGGGAAGTGACACCGGGATGTGACACCAAGGATGTGACACCAAGGATATGGCACTGGGGACGCAGCCCGGGGATGTGACACCAAGGATGTGACACTTGTCTGTGACACCGGGGACACGGCCCGGGGATGTGACACCGCGATGTGACACTGGGGACAAGGCCCGGGGTGGCCCCGTCTGCCGGGGCCGCGGTGGCACGGTGACAATCAGGGCCGGGCCGTGTCCCCGCCGTGTCCCCGCTGTCCCCCAGGCCAGCAGGTGCAGTTTTAGTGCATTGGGGGCGCGGGCGGTGCCACCCCCCGTCACCCTCATTAATTATTATTATTAATTATTATTATTATAAATGCGCATGTGGAACCTGAGGGGCTGCGTCGGCGTCAGGCTCTGGGGACACTGGGGGACACTGGGGACATTGGGATGGACATGGGAGAGTGGGGACATGGGAAAATATGGGGGACATTGGGACTGGGAAATGGGGACACTGGGGACACTGGGACTGGGACACTGGGACTGGGAATTGGGGACATTGGGGACAATGGGATGGGGACACTGGGACTGTGGGAATTGGGGACATTGGGGACACTGGGACTGTGGACATTGGGGACATTGGGACAGGGAGGGGAGACACTGGGGGACATTAGGAAATGGGGACATGGGGATGGGGACATGGGGAAGTACAGGGGGACATTGGGGACACTGGGACATTGGGAAGGAGGGGATGGGGACAGTGAGGACAGGGATGGGAAAGTGGAGGGTGGGGACACTGGGGACATGAGAGATGGGACCTTGGGGACAGGGTGACATTGGGATGGGGACGGGGGGACAGGGACACGGATGGGGGATGGCACAGGTGGACCTTGGGGACATCGGGATGGGGACAGGGACGGGAAGGTGGAGGGTGGGGACATCGAGATGGGGACTTCGGTACTGGGGACAGCAGAGGGACACGAATGACACTGGGGACACAGGAGGGGATGGCACAGGGGACACCAGTGACACGGGGGGGACACGGGCACAGGAGGGGGGCAGAGGCCCCGGCAGCAGAGGGACACGAATGACACTGGGGACACAGGAGGGGATGGCACAGGGGACACCAGTGACACGGGGGGGACACGGGCACAGGAGGGGGGCAGAGGCCCCGGGGGTTTTCAAA
>NW_024525868.1:3853-5388 GCF_017590135.1 Pyrgilauda ruficollis | reverse complement strand
GGACTGGGAGGTCATTGGAACGTTACTGGTGGCACTGGGAGGGCACTGGGAGGTCACTGGGAGGTTACTGGGGGGACTGGGAGGGCACTGGGAGGGCACTGGGAGGTCACTGGGATGTTACTGGTGGGACTGGGAGGTCATTGGAACGTTACTGGTGGCACTGGGAGGGCACTGGGAGGTCACTGGGAGGTTACTGGTGGGACTGGGAGGGCACTGGGAGGGCACTGGGAGGTCACTGGGATGTTACTGGTGGCACTGGGAGGTCATTGGAACGTTACTGGTGGCACTGGGACGTTACTGGTGGCACTGGGAGGGCACTGGGGGGTCACTGGGATGTTACGGGTGGCACTGGGGGGAACCTGGTGGCACTGGGAGTTTACTGGGAGGTCACTGGGAGGTTACTGGTGGCACTGGGAGTTTACTGGGAGGTCACTGGGAGGTTACTGGTGGGACTGGGAGGTCATTGGAACGTTACTGGTGGCACTGGGAGGGCACTGGGAGGTTACTGGTGGCACTGGGACGTTACTGGTGGCACTGGGAGGTCACTGGGGTGTTACTGGTGGCACTGGGAGGGCACTGGGAGGTCACTGGGATGTTACTGGTGGCACTGGGGGTCACTGGGGGTTACTGGGAGGTCCCTGGAGGTCACTGGTGACACTGGGAGGGCACTGGGAGGTTACTGGAAGGCCACTGGGGGTCACTGGTGGCACTGGGGGGTTACTGGGAGGTCACTGGGGGTCACTAGTGGCACTGGGGGCGGAGCCCGCGCTGACACCGCCCCCCAGCCCCGGTGCCCGCCCCGCCCCCCCCGGCTCCGCCTGGACGTCGCCCCCTCCCCCGAGTTCGGGCCGGCACCGGGACCGAGAGCGGTGCCCGCGGGGGGACGCGTGTTCCTGCAGGTGAGGGGACACGGGGGACAGGGACAGGGGAGGGGACCGTGTTCCTGCAGGTGAGGGGTGAGGGGACACAGGGGACAGGAGAGGAGATGCGTGTTCCTGCAGGTGAGGGACAGGTGGGGGGACAGGGGAGGGGACAGAGGAGACAAGTGAGGGGACACGGGACAGGTGAGGGGGCAGGTGAGGGACACGCGGGGGTACACGGGGGGACAGGTGAGGGGACACGGGAGGGACGGGGACACGGGG
Source organism: Pyrgilauda ruficollis (assembly GCF_017590135.1). Taxonomy (NCBI): domain Eukaryota; kingdom Metazoa; phylum Chordata; class Aves; order Passeriformes; family Passeridae; genus Pyrgilauda; species Pyrgilauda ruficollis. The sequence goes on along the minus strand of NW_024525868.1, from coordinate 4,246 downwards.
GGCGCGTGTTCCTGCAGGTGAGGGGGGAACGGGGGGGTCCTGATCCCCGTGTGTTCCCCTGTGACCCCCTGTCCCGTGTGCCCGCAGGTGTCCCCATCCCTGTCCAGGTGTCGCTGTCCCTGTGACCCCCTGTCACTGTCCCTGTCCCGTGTCCCCGCAGGTGTTGCTGACCCTGTGAGCCCCCCGTGGCACCCCTGTCCAGGTGTCCCTGTCCCGGTGTCGCTGTCCCTGTGACCCCCGTGTCCCTGTCCCGTGTCCCCGCAGGTGTCGCTGACCCTGTGACCCCCGTGTCCCTGTCCCGGTGTCGCTGTCCCTGTGACCCCCGTGTCCCTGTCCCGTTGTCGCTGTCCCTGTGACCCCCCCGCTGTCGCCAGCCCCCCGAGCCCCCCCCTT
>NW_024525868.1:0-3467 GCF_017590135.1 Pyrgilauda ruficollis | reverse complement strand
AGAGGAAAAGGAGAACGGGATAACGAGAGAGCAATGGGATAACGGGATAGCGGGAGCGGGATAACGGGATAACGAGAGAGCAGTGGGATAACGGGATAACAGGAGTGGGATAACGGGATAACGGGAGTGGGATAATGGGATAACGGGAGAGCGGTGGGATAATTGGATAGCAGGAGTGGGATAGGGGGGATGGGATAATGGGAATTGAGTAGTGATGGGATAACGGGATGGGATAACGGGGATGGGATAACGAGGGTGGGATAACAGCAGGAGTGGGATAACAGCAGGAGTGGGATAACGGGGATGGGATAACGGGGATGGGGTAGCGATGGGATAACGGTTTAACAGGGATGGGATAACGGGACAGTGGTGGGATAACGGGAATGGGGTAGCGATGGGATAACGGGATAACAGGAGTGGGATAATGGGGATGGGATAATGGGGGTGGGATAACAGCAGGAGTGGGATACCAGGAGTGGGATAATGGACACCGATGGGATAATGAGACAGCAATGGGATAACGGGATAATGGGAATAACGGGATGACGGGATAACAGGATAATGATGGGAATACAGCAATAACGGGGAGGGGATAATGGGGATGGGATAACAACAGGACTGGGATACCAGGAGTGGGATAACGGGATAATGGGGATGGGATAACGGGACAGCAATGGGGATAACAGGACAGCGATGGGATAACGGGGATAGCGGGGGTGGGATAACAGGAATGGGATAATGGGACAGTGGTGGGGTAACGGGATAACGGGATAGCAGTGGGATAACAGGATAATGGGGATGACAGGATAACGGCATTAGTGGTGGGATAATGGGATAACGGGATAATGGGAATGGGATAATGGGATAGTGGGGGTGGGATAACAGCAGGGTAGCGATGGGATAACGGGGGTAGGATAACAGGGATAACAGGATAATGGGATAGCAATGGGACAGCAGTGAGACAGCAGTGGGATAACGGGAATGGGATAACGGGATAGTGATGGGATAACGGGGATAGCGGGGGTGGAACAGCAGGACATCAGGAATGGGATAATGGGAATGGGATAATGGGACATCGGGAATGGGATAATGGGATAACGGGGACGGGATAACGGGATAGCAGTGGGATAACAGAAACGGGATAACAGGACACTGGGTATGGGGAATATTGGGAGTGGGGGACACCGGGAATGGGGACAGCAGGACCGGAGGCAGCCCTGAACCGGGAGTGGGACACGCTGGGGACACACCGGGAACAGGGGACAGCGGGAGCGGGGCCATGGCAGCACCGGACAGCCCCAGGGCGTGTTTAGGGGCGAGTTTGGGGGGTCCCGGCTCCCAGATTTGGGGGGTCACGATTTTGGGGGGCTGGCGCTGCCCCCGCAGCTCCCCCCGTGCCCCCCGGGGCCGTGGCCGCCGTTTCCTTCGGTGCCTTCGTGGTGGGGGCGGCGCTGGCGGGGGGGCTCTGGCTCGTGCACGGCCGGACAGGTGAGGGACCCCCCAAAATCATCCCTGTCCCCCCAAAATCATCCCCTCAAAATAACCCCCCTCCCCAAATAATCCCCAACCCCCGAAGTAACTCCCAACAATCCCCCACCCCAAATAATTCCCCTTCCCAAAATATCCCCCTCCCTAAAATAATCCAATCCCCCCCAATATCCCCCCAAAAATTCCCATCCCGAAAGAACTCCCCCGCAATAGCCCCAGGTTTTGGGGTTCGGCCAGAGGAGCTCCGGGGGGCTCAGGGGGTCCCGTGGGAGGCCACCGGAGGTTCAAGGGGTCCCATCACAGAAGGCTGGAGGTTCCAGGGGTGCCCCGTGAGAAGAGAACGGGGGTTCAGGGGTGCAGGAGGCTCGCAGTGCCAGAAGGCAGCGGCTGCCGAGGGTCCCGGTGCCCGGGAATGGGCGGGTCGGGGGTCCCGGTTCGGGATAAGGGGGTGCAGGGGGTCCCGGTGGCGGAGAAGGGAGAGCAGGGGGTCTCCGTGCCCAGGAGCAGAGGCTCAGGAGGGTCCCCGTGCCCGGGAATGGGGAGCTCAGGGGGTCCCGGTGCCGGGGTCCCTCTGTCCCCTCGCTGTCCCCGGAGCGCCCCCAGACCCAGCGCTGGAGCCCCCGCGCGGCTCCGCCTCGGCCCCGCCCCTGCTCGCCATTGGCGCCGCCGCCGCGCAGCAGCCAATGGCAGCCAGCGGCTCTCGTGACGTCACCAATCGCTGGGCAGATCCCAGAGGCGCCGCTTGGGAGGCGCCAAAGTGACCGAGGGACGCGGCGGGGGCGGGGAATCCCTGGGAATTCCCGCGGGACCCCCTGGGATCGCCCCTGGACCCGGGGTCTCCCTTATTCCCGGGGTCTCCCTTATTCCCAGGGTCCCTCATTCCCGGGGTCTCCCTTATTCCCGGGGTTCCTCATTCCTGGTGTCCCTCATTCCCGGGTCCCTCAATTCCAGGGTCCCTCATTCCCGGGGTTCCTCATTCCGGGGTCCCTCATTCCCAGGGCCCCTCCCTCCCGGGGTCCCTCATTCCCGGGTCCCTCACTCCCGGGGTCCCTCATTCCCGGGGTTCCTCATTCCCGGGGTTCCTCATTTCTGGGGTCCCTCATTCCCGGGGTCCCTCATTCCCGGGGTCCCTCACTCCCAGGGTCCCTCATTCCCGGGGTCCCTCAATTCCCGGGGTCTCCCGTTCCCAGCACACCCCCAATCCCAGTTCCCCCCATTGCTCCCAGTTCACTCCCAGTGCTCCCAGTCCCCCCCATTGCTCCTATGAAAAACTCCTTTATTAAAAGCTGCATAAAGGACATAAAGGACTTTAATAAAGTTTAACAGGAGGCAGGAGCACAGAGCAAAGGTTATGTTATAAATACACATCAGAGAATTGGCTTTACACAGATAATAAAATAAATTTTATACGTGTGGTGTTAAAGGAACTTTTTTGTAAAGATACAGCTTTTAATTCTGGTGTTAATTAGGCTTCCTTGTCGTGGTTTGGAAAGACAGGCATCTGCTGAGGAGGGCAGGAGCCTCCCCTGAAATGGAAAATGGAAAATTTTCTCCAAATTGTTATAGATTTTAAATTAAGGGGCTCTCAGGCAAAGGTATGGGAGCAGGAATCACAGTTCTTTACTAGGGAAGACAATAAAAAGATCAAATCAACAAAGCAGTAAACTAAAACAACAGTGACCGAGTCAGAACACAGCCGGGCACCCTCCTGGTCAGGGTGTCGGCAGCAATCCCGTTGGAATTGCGGCTGCGGCGCTCCCGGAGGGACGGATGTGCTTCTGCCGGAGCAGGGATCCTGCAGAAGGGGGGATCTTCCTCTGGAATCCATGGAAAAGGCAGCTGCTCCTCTGGGAATGCAGTGGGGAGAGCTGTGCTGGTGTTCCCGAAATGCTGGGATGGATGAAGGCTTGGCAAGAAAGTCTCACGGATATGGATGCTCGGCGGAAAGATTCTTGAATGTAGAAGCTGAGGAAGGAATA
>NW_024525867.1:0-1272 GCF_017590135.1 Pyrgilauda ruficollis | reverse complement strand
TACCTGTGTTTTCCTCCTTCTCTTAATAATCCTAAATATCATGACCTCCTTTGTTAGATTTCCTTCTTATCATGTATTACCTGCAATCTATGGATAGAAATTAATAATGTCATAATCCAGCCAGACTGGTAATAGGAGATGTAATCCACTACATAACACTGTTATAAGAATGTCAACTGTGTTTTGTTAGGAGCAGCCTGGAATTTTCTGTAATTGTTTATTCTCAAAAGAATAAAATTCATCTTCTGTTGTATTTGCTATGTTTCTTTTCCTCCAATTTTTTACATTTTTTTACATTTTTTGCATTGTGCTTATTTTTTTTTCTTCTAAATGTCTTCAACACATCAGTTAGGTGAACAAGAGAATAATAATTTTCAGTATCTTGATTTTAATGTATGTGTTTGTCATGAAGCAACTTAAATGGCTACTTAAGCTTCCACGACATCTGGACTTTGCAATTGGCAATGGTTTTATCTTTGTCTGCCTGGCTTCACAGCAGAGTGACAGTGAAAATGCATTTCAACAAAAAGAATGAAGAAAACAAAAATCTGATTTAAACTTGTTGTTGTTGTCAGACAAACAATCATGGTAGTTACACAACAGCCTCAGAGCACACTGAATGAATCCTCTGAAATCAAAGCTCCAAAGGCTATGGGATTATTTTTAAACTGCCTGCCAAGACCCTGAAATATGATAATTAATGAACTTGAGCATATATGACAAAATTCCTAATTGAAGTAGAAGGGGCACAGGGAGCATTAATGAAATGAAACTGAGTTCTTGAAGCATCAGTTTTGAACCCTTCAATTTTGTCTTTAATTATTAATTTTAGGGGAGAGCCTTGAGAAGCTCAGTGACATTCATGGTAAAGTTGGAGGTGTGGAGAACCATGGAGAGAGAAAATATCCCCGGGAGAGAGTTTCCAATGAAGTCACCAATCTTGCAGATCTTCTCTACGGTTTTTGCAGACTCAGGCTCTGGAAAAAAAGAGATGGTAAAAAGCATGAGGAGATGAAACAGCTTGGGTGTACTTCACACACGGAGTGGGCAGGAGAGGCAGGAATGGGATCCAGCTGTTCTGATGCCTAAGCCCAAGGCACAGCCCTTCAGGCCTCCCTGACTCTCACCCTTCAGCATTCCCATTCACATTTACAATGGAAATGTGATTGCAACAGTGATTAAACCCAAGTTATTTTGGGCGAGTTAGAAAAAGACATCCCAGAAATAAATGATAAAGAATGTGGCTGGGATCCTTCCCTTCCCTTCCCTTCC
>NW_024525866.1:0-1283 GCF_017590135.1 Pyrgilauda ruficollis | reverse complement strand
TTTTTTTTTCATTAGTGTGCAGGCAATTTTTAAAATATCAGCAGATATAATGCAACAAAAATGAAGTTCAGACTGTAGAGAAGGGCAGAAACATGATTTTCTTTATGCACTCACAGTAGATGTCAGTAACAAAATGCCTCATCACTGCCTGTTCCTTCCTCTGATACCATACAGATGCAGTTAAAGGACAGACGTCGGGATGGTTCTGCATCACCTGGAGGAGAACTGCTCAAGGAGAGCTTCTGGGTGTGAGCTGAGCCTGAAGATTACACAATTTCAAAGGTGCTTATAGCTTGCTTTGAAATAAGCTGATTCTATCCTCCTTCTTCCCCTTCCAGTGAGTTTTGCTCTTCATTGTAATGGGTCACAGTCAAACCCCAACCATGCTGCTTTTATCAGTGCACATATTCAAATCCCTATTTTAGACTCCTACAGTTTGCATATTTTAGGTCCAGAGCATAATTATTTTACAGAGGAGGTCTCATTGTCCAAATCCACATTGTCCTGTTCAGCTTCCCAGACTTTCCAGGCTGGCAGCCTAAACAGTGACAGGGCACAGGGAGGACAAGAGGGGGAGTCCTCTAAAGGTCAATATCAGTCAAGTAACAATATGATTCCTCCCTGCAGAGCGACCTCTGCTCCATGGGAGACAGGAAGGTAAGTTATTCCTTTGGCTGGGTTTGGGAAAAAATAATTGATCAGGATGAAAGAGGATTGTGGTGCATCTCGATGTAGCTGAACTGCTGTCTAATTGCCTGTGTACTCCGTCTCCTACACAGGTTAATATTAGCTCCAGCAAGTCAGCATACGCAAAAGCAATGTGAATCTAGAGTCTATTACTACAAGGACTTACACACTCACTTCCCAGTGCAAAAGCATTCAGAGTTTTCAGATTTTAAGGACTAATTTGTCAGGTTAAACCTTGCTATCTGAAGGGACAAATTGGCTGATGGGTCAAACAGCAGTAACTCCTTTCCATGTGCTGGACAATAATAATAATAATAATAGATGTATGATTAACTGCTATTTTTATTACTACAAAAAACAACATTGTGAAATGCCCAGTGGCCTAAAGTAGGTGTTTTGACTGTTCTTCCAAGACTGCAAACCTCAGGACAGAGATTTTGATTGTGTAAGACAGTGAAGAACATCTACTATCCCACCATTATCTCTGAAGATTATGGTGTAAGAAACACTGTGTAAGAAACAAGACATCATTTTGATTATTGTTTTGTAACCTGACTTCAAACACTGTGTTAAATAGGCCACATATAAACTTTTTT
>NW_024525865.1:0-1284 GCF_017590135.1 Pyrgilauda ruficollis | reverse complement strand
GATGCTGCCCAAGTACTGACTCCATGTCAGCTGCCAGAGCAGCAGCTTTTGCTCTTGCCTTCTAGCAAGCCAAAGCTGACTGGGCCACACAGGCCACTCTCTGTTTCTGCTCTGCACAGAGGCCAGGGCCAAGGCTGCCCAAGGCCTCCTGCTTCCACGGCTGGCAATCTCTCCTGCCCTGCCATGGCATGTGGTACAACAACTCACTCAAAAATGGCAAAGCAGGAGCCGCTGGTCCAGAACATGATGATGGAGGTGGTATCCTCACCACTGCCTTCCTGCTGCTGCTCTTCTTCCTGCAGCACTGCCTCCTTCCTGGCGCTCAGCACCTCACGGCTGGTCCAGGGCCAGGCAGAGCCATGGGGCAGGGTGGTGCCGCGGCTGCAGAGAGCAGAGGCCAGCAGTGAGGGGCAGGTGGCCTCGCTGGCACCCCCAGGCACAGAGCATTCCATAGTGCATCCCCCTTCCATAGCAGCACAGATGAGTTTGGGATGAGCTATCCCAAAAGAAGGGAGATGCCCCCTAGCCATGGGACTCTCCTTCCTTTACCACTTTCCCAAGGGCAATTGGAGCTTTCCTCAGCAAGCCCTTGCAGTGTCTTCTCCCCAGATGTGTGGCTCCTCCGCCTGCCCAAACCCTTTTACAGTTTCTTGGCCCGTCTTTGCACAGCTGGTGGATCAGCTGGGCAGGCCTGCCTGTTTTCCTCCAGCCCCCAGCAGCACTCTTTGCCAAAACCCTCCTGGATCCTAAGGCAGGCATCTGCTAATTGCTCCCAACGACACCAACCAACACTCATTTCAGTTCCAGTTTCACTAATTGCACCTTGCTCCAGCAGCGCTGTCCTGGCAGAAGTGCACCAAAGGCAACTGGAGTTGAAAAAGGAAATGTGCTGCAGTTTGTTGTACGTGTGCTTCTTAGACGCAATTACAAGTTCTGTTACAAGCTTACTGCACATAGTTACGTCTCTGGTGACTCCAGGGCAAGTGACCGAGATCACTACCAGTTCACACCATCTCATCACTGACAGGTTACAAAGTGGCACCTGTACAGATCCATGTATGGAGGGAGAGTGACAAACATCCCTGGCCCTCTCTAAATACCCACAGAGCGGGAAGGAAACTGCCCAACGTGATGCAGGTTTACGTAGGCATTGATACAGAGAGACACATAAGGATCTGCGTTGTGAAAATATATTGACTTCTGTATACAAATGCTTCTACACAACATGAACCTGTGCAGACCTATACAAAAAAAATTACCAAAGTACCCAGCTACACCTCCATG
>NW_024525864.1:0-1272 GCF_017590135.1 Pyrgilauda ruficollis | reverse complement strand
TGGGTTTTAATTTTTTTAATTAGATGACAAAAAATGGTGACTAGGAATTAAAAAACATCAAGAAAATTTCTTTTTGAAACTTGAAAAAATAATCCTCGTACAAGAATAGTGTTTGATGGAAATATGTTACAAATGAGTCCGAACAAGCTGAGTGAGTTATGAGAAAATTCTGCAGCTGTATGAAACAGAGTAATGTATACTTGGTATTATGCCAATTAAAATAATTAACTTTTCTCTGAGAACTGTGTAAGTTCATAGAGAACTCATACTGTGTTATTTGTCCTGGGAAGGTGTAGTGTTTACCTGTGCCAAAAAGACAAACTGCTGAATGAATAATTACCTAGTAGAATAAAACACAGTTACTTGTGTATCTAAGGCATGTTAAAACTGTGGCTGATTTGCTGTATTGTAAGACAATAGCTTATGTTTTAATATATGTAACCACTAGTGATGGTTACCTTTTCCTGCTATAGATATGTGTGCTGAGTTCACCAACACTACCTGCAATTGTGCATGTAGAAATAATGTTAAATGTTGTGTCTGTTCAAGCCCCAGTGTAGGAGCTCTGGAGAGCAGAGCATAGGCTGGAGGAGTATTGAGCAAGGCACTCGTGGATGATAAAGGCAGAGCCAAAAATCATGTTGGAAGAAAGATATGGATTTTTTACAACTTTAAACGGAATCATTTGGATAAGATTGATTTTTGGTATGTCTGCTTTTTACATGGAAAAGCGAAATTATTTAAAGTGAACTTATGTGCAAAGTAGAGCAAATGTAGAATAGGCTAAGTGGGATATACTAAATATGAGTAGAGCTGGTTGGAAACACGTTTCTTGTTGTAGACTGTTTCTGTTGAGATAGAGGTATTTTTGAAGATAACTCTGTTGATTTTATCACGGAGAGGTTTTGCAGGGAAACATATGTACCGGTCTACTAGGAGCTAACCAGTTTATGTTTTCATTTTAGGACAGCTTTTCATCATATCATAATATGGATTTTGAGAAGCCAGAATTTGAAATTGTTTGGGATATTCTTGAAACACCCCTTCAGTAATTAAAAAATTCAAATTTTTTTTTAGGCGAATCACAAACTTCAGGTTGTAGTCTAAAGATCTGAATTCTTAATGTATGAAATATTGGAATTTTGGTAAAGTCGAATTTGTCGACTACAGGTTTAATGAAGAATATGTGTACTTGATGACTAAAAATAACCGTATGATGCACTTCGGACACATTTTAGAGAAAAATTTTAAAACGTGACTTTCTCCAAGCCA
>NW_024525863.1:0-1273 GCF_017590135.1 Pyrgilauda ruficollis | reverse complement strand
CAGGGCGCGGGTGTGATGTCGGTGTACCTGTTCACCAAGCGCTACGCGGAGGAGGAGCTGTGCCGGGCCCCGCCCCACCTGCTCCGCCCGCGCCTCAGCACCTGCTCGGGGCTCTCGGGGCAGTTCCTGCAGCCGCGGGCGTGGCCGCGCGCCCGCAGCCCCTCGGACGCCTCGTCCGACGTGTCCATCCAGATGACCCAGAACTACCCGCCCGCCATCAAGTACCCCCAGAGACCCCCCCCGCACCCCCACCTGTCCACCTCGCCCTGCTAGGGGCACCTGGGCACACCTGGGGGGCGTGGGGCACACCTGGGGGCGTGACAAGGGCTTGGGGACACTGCTAGAGGGGTTTGGGGACACACCTGGGCACAGCTGGGCACACCTGGGATACACCTGGGATACACCTGGGCACACCTGGGCACACCTGGGGCCATTCGGGGACATCGGGGCCCCACCCCTGACCTGATGACGTCATCGGCCGCCATCCCGGTGATTTTCTGGCCGCCATCTTGGCCAGGCAGCAGCGGCCAATCAGAGGCCAGGATGGGCTCGGCGGCCATCTTGAGTCAGCTGCAGCAGCCAATCAGGGATGAGGATGGGCTCGGCGGCCATCTTGGATCGGTGGCCATTTTGTTCTGTTGGCAACAGCCAATGAGGGACCAGGAATGGCTCGGGAGCCATTTTGGATCGGCGGCAGCAGCCAATGAGAGACAAGGATCGGCTCGGCGGCCATTTTGACTCGGTGGCCATTTTGTCCTGCTGGCAACAGCCAATGGGAGACAAGGATCACTTTGGTGGCCATTTTATTCATTTAGCATCAACCAATGAGAGACAAGAATCATTTCAGTGGCCATTTTGTTCATTTGGAATCAGCCAATGAGAGACAAGGATCACCTCGGCGGCCATTTTGTTCATTTGGAATCAGCCAATGAGAGACAAGGATTACCTCGGCGGCCATTTTGTTCATTTGGAATCAGCCAATGAGAGACAAGGATCACCTCGGCAGCCATTTTGTTCATTTGGAATCAGCCAATGAGAGACAAGGATTACCTCGGCGGCCATCTTGTCCCCCCGAGCACCCCCAGACCCCCTCGGGGGAGGGTCACGTGACCCCCCCCCGGTCTTTTCCCGCCTTTTTTGGCTCCGCCCAAATTTCCCAGGGTGTCCCCGTGACCTCTGACCCCGCCCCGCCCCCCCCGGGGGGGGCTGGGAGGGGTCCCGGGTCCTTTTTTTGGGGTGGGGGAGGGGAGGGTGGTCCCAAATCGTGGGGGAG
>NW_024525862.1:0-1264 GCF_017590135.1 Pyrgilauda ruficollis | reverse complement strand
CTTTTTTTGCTACTTACACCAGTGTTTTGAAGTTCATTTTCCTTTTCATGGAAATTCAGTGTTGTACGGAGGAAATAAGGATACTATAACTCCTTCATCAGTCAGAGTGGACAGAGATTTTACTCCTGTGACTTGGTAACAGTTAGAACTATCAAAGCAAATGGATCAAGCCCTAGTCTGTTTGCACACCAGCCTTTGCATTAGATCCCACCCTCTTTTTCACAGATGATACTGGAATCAAAGCACTGGGGAAAAGCCCCTTTTCTTCAGTTTATGTCAGTTCTGTTGTTAGGAAACTGTTCCTTCATAAGGGAGCCATCAGAATGCAGTTCTGTCCAATGTTGCTGTTTTAGGTTATAAATTATGATAGAAAAACTGATGATAACTGAACCCTTCAGATGGGGTAACTTCTAGAATTTACTGGTGTTGGTCCCAGCCAGAACCAGTGGGGACACAGAAACAACATAATGAAGTGCTAGTTAATTAAGAATATCTAGTTAACATATGTAGTAAGAACAGAAGGAGAGATGATTTTAACCCATAGATCGAAATCTGTAACTCCACAGCTGAAATGTGCAGACAAATGATTCAGCCAAACAGTGAAAGAAAGAACAGGTACTGCTATGGAAGGAAAACCCCACAGAATAGACTGATTTAATAACCCGTTTGTATTAAATCAAGCTGAAAAAAAGATCTTAATAGAATAACTTCTGAGCTTCATTGTGGATGACTTTGTTCCCATTGGTATGCATACCTGCTGTGGCTCTTCATCCTGTACCTGAGTAGGTGCTAAATTCAAGGTAGTAAATGACCTGGGATGAGAATACCTGAAGAGATCCTTAAATACAGGGATGACTGAGTAAATACAATCAGAACAGAGTATGGTTTCAGTGCTTCAACTTATTTGTTATGATTAACTCACATATGGTTAGACCTAATATTCAATTTATACGGCACAGTTGGCAAGGGCCATAACATCAGAAATTAAATATGGATCCTTTATCTGGACAATGACCTGAGCCAAACTCTGTATTTCTTCACTATTTGCGACATAGTCACTAAATTCCTCCTACTCTTCAGCTGACTATAGTAAGGCCTTAAGCTTTAGCTTTCATATTTTCCAGATTCTGTACTGCAATAGTATGTAACTCTGAACTTCATAAAAAGTATTAACAAGTTCCCTTCACAGTTTAGCTAGACAAAACAATCTTTTTTTCCAGCACAAGGACACCCTTGCAGCTTCAGGTGCAAGAAGTATAAACAA
>NW_024525861.1:0-1275 GCF_017590135.1 Pyrgilauda ruficollis | reverse complement strand
ATGGATATGTCAGGCTAATAAATGTATCTGATGAGACACTAGGAGAAGTGTCTGAGCCTGGTCTTGGGTGATGGCACGGAGGTGGAAAGGCTCCCCCAGAGCAGATCACTGCTCTTATTGCTCTCTGGGGGGTGTTGCCCCTTTTGGAATTTGCACAGCTAAATTGCCCAGAGGATGGTCCCCTGTGGCAGCTGTGTGCCTGAGATACAGGGTGCTGTTAAACTCCTCCCAAAAAACCCCAACCACAAACCAAAACTGAACCAACCTCTCAGGAGATCTTGCTTTGGAAGAACTGCGTGCTGCACCTTCGAGCTCAGCCAGTTCAGAATGCAGCACATGGATAGAGGAGACCATAAAGTAAAGGGATTCTGGTAGGATACACAGGGTTCCTGGTCCGTGCAGCAGGTGGAGGATGCTCTGCGTGCTGACCTTGCAGAGCATGGCAGAGGGATGGTGCTGCCAATACTGGAATGTTGTCTGGGATTTCTGATTGCCCTTTCAGGCCTTTTTCCCTTGCAGTTTGTGCTGCTTTGCCTGTCCGTGGGTCCCCGCCAGGCTCTGCAGGGCTGTGTGGGATGCCCTGCCTTGGGCTGTCAGTGTGGAATTTCAGCTTTACTCCAGGTGTGCTACTGATGGCTTCTCAGAGGTGCGCTTATGGATTGCAGGAGCAAGGGCGCCCTGCAAGGCGTTATTTTTTGCTTGTCTGCAGTAAGAAACACAGATTAAAACTGATAATCTGGGTTCAGGACAAACGTGTCCAAGATGGTGAAAGCTGCTCTCCCCTTCCCTTCTGTTTCCCTTCAGCTCCAGAGGTGTGTGAGGTGCCACTGTGTCCCTTGTGGCTTTGCTTAGTGTGCCCGCTGTGTGGGGAACATCTTCCTGATTTGCAAGAACATTTTTCTCAAATTTATTTTCATTTTAAGTGGTGTATTCAAATCCAATTAATGACTTGGACAAGAGTTGCAAACTGGTGGATATACAAACAAGCCATGGTGTTGCAGATTTATGTAAAATGATAGCTTGATGTCTGTGTGCCTGTAGTTATGGACAAATTGTTCTGTGGATGACTTGTTCAGAGGATGAAATTCGCTTGTCAATAGAACAAAATTTTATTTGCTTATTGCTTTTATTAAAACAACTGGTGAGGCCCACAGCTCCCTTGCAAAGCTTTAGAAGTTTCTCTTGATGGAGGTTATGTTCAAGTTCAGGTGATGCTTTCTTCAGCCACTGTCAGAATTCAGTTCAGCTTTGTTCTGGTTTGTTTGGTTTTTGCTT
>NW_024525860.1:0-1273 GCF_017590135.1 Pyrgilauda ruficollis | reverse complement strand
TTGGGGGGGTTTGGGGGGATTTTGGGGCCGCCGCGTGCGGAGATCCACGGGCAGCTCCTCGGCCATCGGGGGGTCCCGGATTTTGGGGGGGACCCCCCCCCCCTGGATTTTTTTTGGGGGGCTCCGGCGGAGTCGCCGCGGGAGCGGAAGCGAGCGGGGAATCCCCAAAAAGCGGGGGGAGGGCGCTGAGGCCACGCCCACTTTCGCCGTGGCCACGCCCATTCCTCTAGGAGCACGCCCACTTCCTCATAGCCACGCCCCTGGGGTGTGGCCACGCCCACTTTTCTGGGGCCACGCCCCCTTACTCGTAGACAAGCTCGTTGTGCTGTGACCACGCCCACTTCAGCATAGACACGCCCCCTTGGGTTGTGGCCACGCCCACTGAGGGTTTAGGCCACGCCCATGGAGGGAAGAGGGGAAATGGGGGAATTTGGGAAATTTGGCGGGAAAAAAAGGGAGATTTGGCGGGAAATTGGGGGGAATTCATCAAAAAAGGAGAAAATTGGGGAAAATTCACGAAAAAAAGGAGAAAATTGGGGAAAATTCACGAAAAAAAGGAAAGAATTGGGAAAAAATTGGGATAAAAATTGGGGGAAATTCGCGGAAAAAAAACAGAAAATTGGGAAAATTCACCCAAAAAAAAGGGAAAAAATGGGGACAAAATTGTGGAAAATTCACTAAAAATGGAGAAAATTGGGGGAAATTCACAGAAAATGAGAAAATTGGGGAAAAATTGGGGGAAATTCACTGAAAAAATGCCAAAAATTTGGACAAAATTAGGGAAAATTCACAGAAAAAAAAGGAGAAAATTGGGATAAAATGGGGGGAAATTCACAGAAAAAACGGGAAAAATTTGGGGGAAATTGTGGGAAATTCACCAAAAAAAGGAGAAAATTGGGGGAAATTCACAGAAAAAGGAGAAAATTGGGAAAATTCACCCAAAAAAAGGGAAAAATTGGGAAAAATTGGGATAAAAATTGGGGGAAATTCACAGAAAAAAGAGAAAATTGGGAAAATTCACCCAAAAAAAGGGAAAAATTGGGAAAAATTGGGATAAAAATTGGGGGAAATTCACAGAAAAATTCACAGAAAAAGGAGAAAATTGGGAGAAAATTGGGGAAAATGTACAGAAAAAAGGAGAAATTTGGGAAAAAATTCACAGAAAAAGGAGAAAATTGGGAGAAAATCACCAAAAAAAGGAGAAAATTGGGGGGAAATTGGGGGAAATTCATCCAAAAAAAACCAGAAAATAGGGAAAAATTTTGGGAAAATT
>NW_024525859.1:0-1274 GCF_017590135.1 Pyrgilauda ruficollis | reverse complement strand
TTTTTTTTTTCCCCATCCCATATTTTTTCCTGAAGCGAGATCAATGGTCTTGAGAAGAAACATTTCTGAATCATGGAAAATATTCCTGGATTTTACATGACTTCAGCTCCCCTTCTTAAATTGTCTTTAAACTTGGCTCCGTGATTTAGGTAAACATCTGTATGTTCTGTAACTTCCCCCAGAATCTGAAGTCATTTTACCCCTTCTCGTTGATGTGTTCTGTGACACGTAATGGTTGAACAGTCATGCACATTGTGTGGCTCTGGTTTTTAATTTCTGGTGTTGACAGTGACTTTCTCTTGCTTCCAGAAACCAGATGTCCTGACCACGGGTGCTGGGAACCCCACTGGGGATAAGCTGAATATCCTGACAGTGGGGCCACGTGGACCTCTTCTTGTCCAAGATGTTGTTTTCACTGATGAGATGGCTCACTTTGACAGGGAGAGGATTCCTGAGAGAGTTGTGCATGCAAAAGGGGCAGGTATGTTTAAAATCACTTATTTTCTCTGTGTAGAATTAAAAAGCTTTTCAGTTAATGTGTAGATAGTGATGCATAAATTACATTGTTATTTATAAGTTAGTGTTACTAGCTATAATAATTCTGTATAAACAACAGTGGTAGGGCCTGGTTTAAAAGAACTCAATGCCAAAACGTGGAGCACTGAAAAGCTGTTTACAAAAATGAGAGAAAATGTGGTTATAGCCCTTCAGTTTTTACTGTATCTGCTGTAGTCTCTGCTTCTTCTGTCTGTTCCTCCCCATCTCTATTTAATGTTGTTTTCATGTTATTTAATAGAGAATTTGGCTTTGTCTTCTAATGTGTGTCTGCCAAAGCAAGCTGATCATCTAATATTTACATTAAAAAACCCTAAACCTTTAAAAATTATTATTGATCTTAGTAAGGTAGAATTAGTATCTTGACTTTTGTCATGCATTGACCTAGAAGGAGCAAGCGTGGGGCTGTATTTAAAATGTGATTGTACATGGGAAAAGTTCCTCTGTGGGGGTGGAAAGAGTTGTGTTGCTTCACCCAGCTTACAGGTGCACCAAAAATTCTGCAACTCATAGCAGGATTAAAGAAATACCTGCCTTGCTCCCAGATGAATACACAGATGTTGGCAGAACAGCATCTTCTGTGCTGCTGCTGGCAGCTGCTAACAGTCAGTTAAGGAGGAGAGAATGAGCAAATAGATGGTGTTAAATCTGTTTCATTTTGTGAAAGTAAATGGAGTGTTTAGAGCATTGTTTAAACTGGTGTACTTCCCTTGGACTTT
>NW_024525858.1:0-1273 GCF_017590135.1 Pyrgilauda ruficollis | reverse complement strand
ATCCCAGGTACAAACCCCAAAATCCCAGGTAAAAACCCCAAAATCCCAAAAAACAGCCCCAAAATCCCAAATCAGAACCCCAAAATCCCCTCACCCAGCCTGCCCGTCCCCTCCGAGCCCCCCGGGGTGACCCCAAAACCTTCCCTGAACCCCAAAATCCCACAGCAGTAACCCTAAAAATACCCCAAAACCACCCAAACCGAATCCCAGAAAATCCCCCTAAAAAACCCTAAAGCAACCCAAAATAAACCCCACAATCACCCCAAAAACACCCAACAAAAACCCCAAAAAAACCCCAAAGCATAGCCCAGAATCACCCCAAGAAAACCCCAAAAAATACCCAAAAAACCCCCAAAAATACCCCAAACCAAAGTTCAGAATCACCCCAAAAATACCCAAAAAAACCCAAAAAATGCCCCAAAAGCACCCCAAACCAAAGCCCGTAACGCCCCAAAAAAAACCCCAGAACACCCCAATTTTTTGGGATTTTTTGGGATATTTTTGGGGTGGTTTTTAGGGTACTTTGGGGGTATTTTTAGGGGATTTTTGGGGTATTTGTGGGGTTTTTTTGGGGTATTTTTAGGGTTTTTTGGGGTATTTTAGGGGTTTTTTTGAGGTATTTTTAGGGTTTTTTGGGGGCATTTTTAGGATTTTTTGGGATATTTTTAGGGTTATTTTAGGAGTTTTTTTGGGGTATTTTTAGGGTTTTTTGGGGTATTTTAGGGGTTTTTTTGAGGTATTTTTAGGGTTTTTTGGGGGCATTTTTAGGATTTTTTGGGATATTTTTAGGGTTATTTTAGGGTTTTTTTTGGGGTGTTTTTAGGGTTATTTTGGGGTATTTTTAGGGGTTTTTTGGGGTATTTTTAGGGTTATTTTAGGGTTTTTTTTGGGGTGTTTTTAGGGTTATTTTGGGGTATTTTTAGGGGTTTTTTGGGGTATTTTTAGGGTTATTTTAGGGTTTTTTTGGGGTGTTTTTAGGTTTTTTTGGGGTATTTTTAGGGTTATTTTAGGAGTATTTTTAGGGTTATTTTAGGGTTTTTTTGGGGTGTTTTTAGGGTTTTTTTGGGGTATTTTTAGGGTTATTTTAGGGGTATTTTTGGGGTATTTTTAGATTATTCTTAGGGGTATTTTTTGGATATTTTTAGGGTTATTTTAGGGGTTTTTTGGTGGTGTTTTTAGGGGTATTTTTGGATTATTTTTAGGGGTATTTTTGGGATATTTTTAGGGTTTTTTTGGGGTAATTTTAGGGTTATTTTTGGGGGTTTTTTTGGGG